>NW_024385522.1:0-27355 GCF_016835505.1 Polypterus senegalus
TGCCTGTCGCAAGGCCATGAAGTTGTACAGAAAAAAAGGCTACCCCTTTGCAGTAGAAAAAGAAACAGCAGTAGTGCCCCTAACAAAGTGAGGCAAAAACCCGTTTCACAATCAAACCTGCCAGAGTGTCTTGAGATAATGTCTAATTGAATACACTGAGGCTATTGTACCACTGTCACTAAGTCTATTGTCTGTCCCTTTCCATTGGCTCCATGCAATTGTTCTTTGCCATTGTCCTCCCCTGCTCTCACCGTATTGTTATAATTTCATTACTGGGCTTTTGTTCTGTTTTTTTTTTGCTTTTTCCCCTCCCTGCTGCCTTTGTTCCTCTTACAGCAGTATATGTGTGTGTTGTGCTTGAGGCCTTTGTTGAGGCAGCCTTTCATTCTCTGTATTATTACACACAGAAACTCTGCTGTGCCATTTAGGAAAAGATGCTTCAGGCCGAGAAATGTAAGCGAGGTGGCTTTGGTGATGACTGGTAGGAGGGCTGTTGCTGGCAAAAGGCTAGGCTCCCACAGAGGCCAGAAGGCTACATTTCACAACATTTGCCCACTGAATTCCCCATTTACAGCTCTCAGTGGGTTAGCAGGACTTGTGTGACTTGAGAGGCTAAACAAGGAGGTTGTACTATGAGGAGTTTGCTCGTTTTTGCTAGCCACCCTACTGAATGCTGGTGTTTCCCAATGAATGAAAAGAGCAAAGGATGTAAATTTGTTTGGGAGAGTCCATTCAAGTTAAAAAAA
Source organism: Polypterus senegalus (assembly GCF_016835505.1). Lineage (NCBI taxonomy): Eukaryota > Metazoa > Chordata > Cladistia > Polypteriformes > Polypteridae > Polypterus > Polypterus senegalus. Next base: position 747 of record NW_024385522.1, read on the forward strand.
TGAATGAGTAGAAAGCAAAACGCGAACACCTTGCAGACATTTAAAAAAAAAAATAAGCTATCTATGTGGATTAAGGACATGATCTCCATGTAAGAGGATATGTCACAGTTCATTCAAGTCAAGTCAAGCGGGCTTCATTGTAATACCATCTATATACATACCATGGTACATTATCCAGTAGTATGAAATTACATATCCCAGGGCCACAGTGAAAAAACATAGACAATAAATATGACAATGTAACAATACAGATTTGTGGTAACTTTACATAAGAGAATGTAGAAGAAGAATCAAAATCTAGATAAATCAACTTCATATTGACAAACAGCAATCAGTGAATGCCTTTACATGTGCTTTAATAACCCAGTTATTCATAGAAACCGATTTCAACAGTACCATATAAACCCTTAATCCGGTTAGAGAAATCTGATTAGTGTGTGTAGATTTCTCCAGTAGTCAATCTTTACCATGGTGATGAAAGCCTTTAACCATGGTCAATCAACACTGAAGGATTTTATGGTCTGCAAATGTCTCTGTTAAGCTACAGAGGTGTACACATGGCTCATCACATCACTCGGCTAGGGATCTGCACCCGTTTGGAAGGTTGTGCGAGAGTGACTCTAGGGCTCTTGAGCAATTGCTTCATTCTGGACATTACATTCATCTGCCTCCAGCCACTGCAAAGCAGGTCCCTCCAACATGTAAGAAAAACTTGGAGATTGGTGACAGGATTGTCACTCCAGCCACCGTAAATAAACCTCACGCTGTTCTGGTGTGGTGCTGAGTTGTCACCTGCTGTACTTGGTCCCCAATCCAGGGTGGTTTTGTGAGTGTGGTGGGTGTGACAGCATGCTATCAGCTCATGCTCCCAACCTCAGCTGCTTGACATCCTGAAATTTTTTCCCTCCTAAAGTAAACTTTTCAAAAATAATTCTATCCGACCAGTCTTTTTAGCTTCAAACACTTATCCAGCAACCACAGGTAGATAATGGTGGAAACTTCCTCAAAGATAAATTTCCTGAGGCTAGTGTTTGGGTGATCAAATCTGTCCCTTCTCCTAGCTGAAATAATCTGTCTCAGCATTTCAGAAATTGCTACATTTATGTTGATGAACTAAGCGTGCAGTGCTAAGCTCATCAGCACAATCTTAGGAGCAAGGTTGGTGGTAATGTGTTAAAAGTAAGCGTGTTCATGCCGATTTTTTAATGTTGCTTTGCATCTTTATTGGGTGTAAGACAAGAATCAACCCTGGGTGCTGATATTTAAAGGGGAAGATCCTTGGCGTTTACTACAGAAAGATGGTAATATACCATTTCTTTGTCCTTATATACTAGCTGGCCTGATCCACAATAAATGGTGAACAGTTGACCTTGCACTTAAATTTGAGAGCTGAAGTGTCATGTAATTGAAGTAAATTCATATGAGTCTAACTGCAGTGCACAATACCTTTAACACCACTCCCAACATAGCTATCCAGGGGCGTCATTTTCAACACTTCCATTTTAAGGTGTTTTCTTGCATGCACTAATAAAATGCATTGCATTTTCATTCCAATAGAGTGTGTACACAGCCAACTATTGACTAATGAAGGAAATTTTACATAGAAAAAAATGGTAGGGAAATAATCTAGAGTGATAGAGAGGAACTACTAATGTACCATTGTAGCCCACTGACTGTCACACAGAGGAAGTAACCCAGGTATTACCACGAGGGTCTCAAACTTGGGTCCCAGGGAGGCCAGCTATAACCTCTTTATAGCTATTTAATGGAATTGGCTATTTATTTACAAGATTTATTCCTGCTCCAGTTTTGCAGCATTAATGAGGGTAGATGACTAGAATGTGTAATGGATTCAACTGAGAATAGTGCACCCTGTGTCATTTTTTATTTCCTTTATTAAAAGTTTTCCTTTATTTAGTTAACAGTGTCAGCCCCCATGGGGCTCGGCCGAACACAGCCGAAGAGGCGTGGGTCCCTCCCTCCCACATGGGCTCACCACCTATGGGAGGGGCCAAGGAGGTTGGGTGCAGTGTGGGTTGGGTGGTGGCGAGTGAGGGACCTTGGCGGTCTGATCACCGGCTACAGAAACTGGCTCTTGGGGCGTGGAATGTCACCTCTCTGAAGGGAAGGAGCCACAGGCTAGTGCGCGAGTCGAGAGGTTCTGGCTAGATATAGTGGGACTCACCTGGCGCACAGCTTGGACTCTGGAACCAATCTCCTTGAGGAGGGGCTGGACTCTCTACCACTCTGGAGTTGCCCCGGTGAGGAGGAGCTGAGGCAGGTGTGGGCATACTTATTGCCCCGACCGAGGAGCCTGTGCATTGGGGTTTACCGGTGGATGAGGAGGGGTGGCCTCCCCTCCATGTAGCCCGGTGGGGGAAGGGGTCCTGACTGTTGTTTGTCGCGTATGCACGAGACAGCAGTTTGGAGTATCCACCCTTTTTGGAGTCTCTGGAGGGTTGCTAGGGGGCATACCTTCTGGGGATTTCGTCGTTTTGCTGGGAGACTTCAATGCTCCGCGTGGGCAATGACAGTGAGACCTGGAAGGCGTGATTGGGAGGAATGGCCCCCCGATCTGAACCCGGCGGTTTTTTGTTATTGGACTTCTGTGCTTTCGTCGCGGATTGTCCATAGCGAACACCATGTTCAAGCATAAGGGTGTTCATATGTGCACTTGGCACCCAGGACACCCCTAGGCCTCAGAGTGACGTGGACTTTGTGGTAGTAGGTCGGGACTTGCGGCCATATGTCTTGGAACACTTTCGAGGTGAAGAGAGAGCGAGCTGTCAACTGATCACCACCTGGTGGTGAGTTGGCCGATGGTGGGGAAGATGCCGGTCCAGACCTGGTGAGGCCCAAAGCGTGTTGTGAGGGTCTGCTGGGAGCGGCTGGCAGAGTCCCCTGTCAGAAATAGCTTCAACTCCCACCTCCGGCAGAACTTCAACCCGTCCGAGGGAGGTGGGGGTCATAGAGTCCCGAATGGGCCATGTTCCGTGCCTCTATTGTTGGGGCTGACAGAGCTGTGGCCGCCAAGGTGGTGATGCCTGTAGGTGGCGGCAATCCCGAACCCGTTGGTGGACACGGCGGTGAGGGATGCCGTCAAGCTGAAAGAAGAGTCCTATAGGACTTTTTTGTCCTGTGGGTCTCTGGAGGCAGCTGATAGGTACCCGGCCAGGAGCGGGCAGCGGCTTTGGTTGTTGCTGAGGTAAAAACTTCGGGCGTGAGAGGGAGTTTGGAGGCCATGGAGAGCGACTTTCCGAGCGGCCGAGGAGATTCTGGTCCACCGTCCGGCGTCTCAGGAGGGAAGCAGTGCAGTGTCAACACCGTATATGGTGGGGATGAGTGCGCTGCTGACCTCGACTTCCGGGCGTTAATGGGTGGTGGGGGAGTACCTTGAGACCTCCTCAATCCCACTAACATGCCTTCCAATGAGGAAGCAGAGCCTGGGGACTCTGAGGTGGGCTCTCCCATCTCTGGGACTGAAGTCACCGAGGTGGTCAAAAAACTCCTTGGTGGCAGGGCCCGGGGGTGGATGAGATCGCCCGGAGTTCCTTAAGGCTCTGGATGTTGTAGGACTGTCTTGGTTGACATGTCTCTGCAGCATGCATCGTCATCGGGGACAGTGCCTCTGGATTAGCGGGCGAGGTGGTGGTCCCCCTCTTTAAAGGGGACCAGGGTGTGTGTTCAACTATAGAGGGATCACACTCCCTCAGCCTCCCTGGAAAAGTCTATTAGGGGGTTCTGGAGAGGAGAATCCGTTGGATAGTCGAACCTCGGATTCAGGAGGAACAGTGTGGTTTTAGGTCCTGAGTGCGGCGGAACAGTGGACCAGCTCTTCACCCTTAGCAGAGTCCTGGAGGGTGCATGGGAGTTTGCCGACCGGTCTACATGTGTTTTGTGGACTTGGAAAGGCATTAGACCGTGTCCCTCGGGGAATCTGTGGGGGTGCTCGGAGTATGGGGTACGGACCCCTGATAAGAGCTGTTTAGGTCTCTGTACAACCGGTGTTCAGAGCTTGGTCCGCCCGTTTCCAGTGAGAGTTGGACTCCGCCAGGGCTGCCCTTTGTCACCCGATTCTGTTCATAACTTTTATGGATAAGAATTTCTAAGCGCAACCAGGGTGTTGAAGGGGTCGGTTTGGTGGACTCAGGATTGGGTCACTGCTTTTGCAGATGATGTTGTCCTGTTTGCTTCATCAGGCCGTGATCTTCCAGCTCTCTCTGGATCGGTTAGCAGCGGAGTGTGTGGCTGGGCTGAGGATGAGCACCTCCAAATCCGGAAACATGGTCCTCAGCGGAAAAGGGTGGAGTGCCCTCTCAGGGGTTGGGGAGAGATCCCTGCCCCAAGTGGAGGAGTTCAAGTATCTCGGGGTCTTGTTCGCGAGTGAGGGAAGAATGGGCGTGAGATGCGACAAGGCGGATCGGTCGCGGCATCCGCAGTGAAAAGAGCTGAGTCATAAGGCAAAGCTCTCAATTTACCAGTCGATCTACGCTCCTACCCTCACCTATGGTCATGAGCTATAGGGTAGTGACGAAAAGAGCGAGATCGCAATACAAGGGCTGAAATGAGTTTCCTCCGCTTGGGTGTCTGGGCTTTCCCTTAAAGATAGGGTGAAGCTCAGTCATCGGGAGGGAGAAATAAGTAGAGCTACTCCCTCCGCATCAAGAGAGTCAGATGAGGTGGCTGGGCATCTGATCAGGATGCCTCCTGGGCCTCTCCCTGGTGAGTGTTCGAACACGTCCAGCGGGAGGGAGGCCCGGGGAAGACCCAGGACATGCTGGAGGGACTATGTCTCCCGGCTGGCCTGGGAGCATGTGGATTCTCCCGGAAGAGCTGGAAGAAGTGGCGTAGAGAGGAGAGTCTGGGCCTCTCTGCTTAAGCTGCTGCCCCCGCGACCCGACCTCGGATAAGCGGAAGAGAATGGATGGATGGTGTCAGTTTGTTGCCTCAATTATACTGCATTTGGTATTGTATTGTCAAAAATGGAACACCTATTCTTATTATATGCATTGCAAAAACATTCTAATGGATGGCACAATAGCACAATGCAAACATTAATTGAGAAATATGCTCAACAGGGTTTGAGAGAGTGATATATACAGTGGTGTGAAAAACTATTTTGCCCCCTTCCTGATTTCTTATTCTTTTTGCATGTTTGTCACACAAAATGTTTCTGATCATCAAACACATTTTAACCATTAGTCAAATATAACACAAGTAAACACAAAATGCAGTTTTAAATGATGGTTTTATTATTTAGGGAGAAAAAAATCCAAACCTACATGGCCCTGTGTGAAAAGGTAATTGCCCCTTGTTAAAAATCACCTAACTGTGGTGTATCACACCTGAGTTCAATTTCATTAGCCACCCCAGGCCTGATTTACTGCCACACCTGTTTCAATCAAGAAATCACTTAAATAGGAGCTGCCTGACACAGAGAAGTAGACCAAAAGCACCTCAAAAGCTAGACATCATGCCAAGATCCAAAGAAATTCAGGAACAAATGAGAACAGAAGTAAGTGAGATCTATCAGTCCTAGTAAAGGTTATAAAGCCATTTCTAAACTTTGGGACTCCAGCGAACCACAGTGAGAGCCATTATCCACAAATGGCAAAGCATGGAACAGTGGTGAACCTTCCCAGGAGTGGCGACCATAAAAATTACCTAAAGGCCAGAGGCGACTCATCCGAGAGAGGTCACAAAGACCCCAGGACAAGCGTCTAAGAACTGCAGGCCTCACTTGCCTCAATTGGGTCAGTGTTCATGACTCCTCCATAAGAAAGAGACTGGGCAAAAGCGGCCTGCATGGCAGAATTTCCAAAGGCATACCCACTGTTAAGCAAAAGAACATTAGGGCTCGTCTCAATTTTGCTAAGAAGCATCTCAATGATTGCCCAGACTTTTTGGGAAAATACCTTGTGGACTGATGAGACAAAAAGTTGAATTTTTTGGAAGGCAAATGTCCGTTACATCACAAGTAAAAGGAACACAGCATTTCAGAAAAGAACATCATACCAACAGTAAAATATGGTGAGTGGTAGCAGTGTGATGGTCTAAGGTTGTTTGCTGCCTCAGGACCTGGAAGGCTTGCTGTGATAGATGGAACCATGAATTCTACTGTCTACCAAAAAACCCTAAAGGAGAATGTCCGGCCATCTGTTCAGTCAACTAAAGCTGAAGCGATCTTGGGTGCTGCAACAGGACAATGACCCAAAACACACCAGCAAATCCACCTCTGAATGGCTGAAGAAAAACAAAATGTAAGAGACTTTGGAGTGGCCTAGTCAAAGTCACTGACCTGAATCCAATTGAGATGCTATGGCATGACCTGGCAAAAAGGTGGTTCATGCTAGAAAACCCTCAAATAAAGCTGAATTACAACAATTCTGCAAAGATTGAGTGGGCCAAAATTCCTCAGAAGCTGTAAAAGACTCATTGCAGAAGTTATACTATAGCGCTTGATTGCAGTTATTGCTGCTAGGGGTGGCCAACCAGTTAATAGGTTCAGGGGCGAATTACTTTTTCCACAGGGCCATGTAGGTTTGGATTTTTTTTCTAACTAAATAATAAAAACCATCATTTAAAAACTACATTTTGTTTTTACTTGTGTTATATTTGACTAATGGTTAAATGTGTGATTGATTAGAAACATTTTTGTGTGACAAACATTGCAAAAGAATAAGAAATCCAGGAAGGGGCAAATAGTTTTCCTACACCATATATATATATATATATATATATATATATATGTATATATATTGAGGGCATCTAGTTGTAATTCCATCCCAAAGCAGAGGTTGGCACTGTTGCCCTAATACTTAGCCTCTGTTTCTACAGATTAGATAACCTCCAGTCCATGTGATGCCAGTTCTGAGTTGTTGCCTCCTGGCCTTGCTCCCTTCTGGTCTGTAACCTCTTCAAGGGCAACAGCACAGCCATTGACTTCTCCTTTGGAACCTCTGCCAGACTGGAAGGGCAGGGATCCTCTGGCTCCGTTGGCCTCTAGGTGTGGCTTCTCAGAAACTGTGAGGGGAAAAGGAGATAAGATTTTACGAACAGTGTCCCTTCTCAGCTCATTGTGGTACCATATACCTTAGGTAAGTCTAGAAGGTGACCCTTTAACATGTGTGGATATATATGTAGTAAAAGCAAACACAAAGAGCAGATAAAGGATGGTGTTACTACCTGTAATCCTGTTTATTTTTGAATGGAAAAAAATTAAGCAGGAAAAAGCTGTTCATAATGCGTCACTAGTGACATGATGCCCACAGAGTTTTGTGGGTTCCATCTTAGAAGCTCCACTCTAGAAGCAGTTCAAGTGAAAACTGATGTCCTTCCAGTGATGTTGACTTCTATAGCAGATGATGGTGGAATAATAATAATAATGAATAATAATCAATACTGATGCTCTGTGCAAGAGAGGACGGAGCCGACTATACTTCCTTAGAGATTGGCATCCTTCAACATCTGCAATAAGATGCTGAAGATGTTCTATCAGGCGGTTGTGGCGAGTGCCCTCTTCTCACAGTGGTGGTGTGCTGGGGAGGCAGCGCGCATAAGAAGAGGGGCAGCCTCATTAGCCTAACACAAACTGGTGAGGAAGGCAGGCTCTATTGTAGGCGCGGAGCTGAACAGTTTTGACATCTGTGGCGGGCGTGAACTAGACAAGCTCCTGTCAATAGTGAAAATCCACTGCATCCACTGAACAGTATCATCTCCAGATAGAGGAGCAGCTTCAGCAACAGGACTACTGTCACCGTCCTGCTCCACTGACAGGCTGAAGATCATTCCTCCCCACGCTATGCGACTCTTTAATTCCACCCGGGGGTTAAATGTTAGCATTATACAAAGTTATTGTCTGTTTTAACCTGCATTTTTATCACTCTTTAATTTAATATTGTTTATTTTTATCAGTATGCTGCTGCTGGAATATGTGAATTTCCCCTTGAGATTAAAGTATCTATCTATCTATCTATCTATCTATCTATCTATCTATCTATCTATCTATCTATCTATCTATCTATCTATCTATCTATCTAAAAGGAGGGTAGATGATGAGAAACAGGAAGTGACATCAAGTGTCCTCTGGGTGAGACCTCCTACATTCTAAGGAAATAGAAATTGCATTAATCTGTGTGTCAAATCAATAGTCTTCTCTGTAAACATTTTAGGCAGACCCAAAAACATGTAACACCCTCATAAACCCATGCATCTCATATACAATATATATATATATATAATGAGGTTATAATGAGGGTAATGTAGGGTGAGGTTAGGAGGTATTGATAAGTAAAGTTTAAGTTATTATGAGGATGTTCTTCTTCTTAAGTGTGCATATGCTAGGTCATATTCCATGATTTATACACACACAAATTCAACTGGACATACATTTAACTGGAACAATGTACAAGTAAGATTTAAGACCAGTACTAAAAGTGCCAGAGAGCTGGCTGAATCTGGCTATCAAACAAAACACTATTAACAGACATTTGGACATGAACCCAGCATATACAAACTTAAGAAGAAGAACATTCTCATAATAAATAAATCTTTCACGACCAACACCATCCTAACCCCACCTCATTATCCTAACCCCCAACCCCCACCACGCTATTTTTGCTATATACTGCCTTTGATTCTTGTATGTCTAATCATTTATCCTCTGATGGCGGCTCCTGGCAGGAGTTGAGAAAGCTCAAGAAATAAAAGTATTACTTTTGATCACGTGATTCATTCTCTCCCTTTGTGGATCTCAACTACAAATATATATCTATATATATATATATATACTATACTAAAGAAAGGCAAAGCCACTCACTGACTGACTGACTCACTCACTGACTCATCACTAATTCTCCAACTTCCCGTGTAGGTAGAAGGCTGAAATTTGTGAGACTCATTCCTTACAGCTTACTTACAAAGAGTTGGGCGGATTTCATTTTGAAATTCTATGTGTAATAGTCATACACTGGAACCTATTTTTACATATACTGTAATAGACTGCAGCTCGATGGCCGTGGGAAGTAGGAGTTGTATGTCACATCATCCGCATCCCACATAATAGAGTGCCTGCCCATATAAGGCCGTCCATCAGCGGCAATCAAATAGAAACACTGCCACTAAATATTCACGGGTGAAGGACTGTGCTTATGCAGGCGAAGATGAGATGGTCAGGGTGGTGTTTGGCACAAACTCAATGAGAAACTCGCGAGAGAAACTTTTAAGTGTGGGGACTTAACTAACATTACATACAGCCCGTGGACATCACACAAGATGGCACAAGCACAGCTAGGAACCTTCGATGTATGCACGGCGGCTCGCGTGAACTGATGCGAATCAGCAGACAAAAGCAACAGTTCCAAAGTTCCACATTACACAATTGAGAAGGCAGCAAAAAATATAGGCGTGTGGCGCATATAAGCATATTCATAGTGCAGCTACTGCGGAAACAAAGCACCGGTGGAAAAAGTCAATGTCGCTAAAGGAAGACAGGTAAAAAAACCAGTGCATGCAGTGTATACATCTCAGATAAAGAGGAAGGCAGGCTGTTTATTGATGCAGTAAAGCGAATCAATGAATGAAACCTGTTATCTTTACAGCGTTTGACAAACCGCGAGATGTAACTTGAACACAACACATCCTCCAAATACGAACCTGATTGAAAGAAATAATGATAATCAAATCGCCGATGACAGCAACACTCAGTAACACTCACAAAACAATTATATTCACCACATCATGTTACGTTACTTTTAAAATGTTCCCTTTTCTTTTCACTGCTACTTTAACACACTACTTCTTCACTAGAGCTGGTATCTATGTATGTATATATACCCCGATCTATACTCTCAAATAGATGAACCACATGCCGTGGCACAATGGAAGAGGCTTTGCCTCTAGCACTGGCGATCTGAGGTTTGATTCCTGAGAGGAGGTGCACTGAGTGTGTATGCCTGATAGGCCCAAAATTAGAGGGTGAGAAACCGCATTATTAGTACTCTTTGCATTATTTGACAGTAAAACTATTTCAATATATATATACACACACACATACATATATATCAAGCGCTTCCCAGTTCATTTTACCCTACGCACCCCTTGGTTTGAGAGTATGAAAAATATAGAGGTTAGCATGAAAGACAGATCATATGTGAAGCTTTATGAATAATGGATAATTTATTCACCATTAATGATTGTTTTGGTAAAGCCATACTCAGTGTAATGCTCCTTCCATTTTCCTAATTTTTTCGTGACTAGCCATGATTAAATGAATGGTAAAAAGTAAGAAGCTGAAGCAAAGGTGACTTATTGAGGCAGGCAGGCTCGATGTAGTGTCGCGTCAAGTCGATCTAAAATGCGTGATCAGATTCGAAAAAATATATCTTTTCAAGTTCTATTTAGTCGACAGAAATATCTTTGGTTGGAATGTAACTTGAATTTACTCTTTAAATTTCTATGGTGAAGAAAAATTTATGCAATGATGCCTACATTTAACTTACATTCCTACCAAAGATATTTCTGTCGACTAAATAAAATACTATATTTAAAATTTAAATAGAACTTGAACAGATCGCGATAGTTCATAATATCCGCAGACTTACGTTAGGCGGGAGTCATCCATTTTAACAAGCAGCGTATTGCACTGATCTGAAATAGCCTGCCCATTTAATTATTTAGGAATGGATAGATAATTAAGATTTTGTACAAATAATGTTTTAATTTTTCACCCCAGCAACAGTTACTGCACCCCAAAGGGTATATATATATATATATATATATATATATATATATATATATATATATATATATATATATATATATATATATATACAGTACAGGCCAAAAGTTTGACATCCTCATTCAATGTGTTTTCTTTATTTTCATGACCATTTACAAATCCCACTGAAGGGCATACAAGAAGGAATGTGGAGTTGAAATTAAAAAAAAGGTAAAATTGAAAAGTTTTAATTCTTTTTCAAATTCCCCCTTTTTATTTTTTTAATTGGTTTTTTGTGGTTAAAGTAGTTGAATTTTATTAAGGTGTATATAGTTATTGTATTTGTTTGTATAATTTTTTTTAAAGGTTGTGTTGTGAAATAAGTTTTGGTATTTATTTTAAAAATATGAAAAATAGTGTGAGGGTGTTTTATAAGAAGAGTGTGAGTGTTAAATTCATAAATTTTAAAAAAATTGAATGAGATGATTAAATTTTGGGAGAAAAAATATATATATATAAACACAAGAAAAAATTACGAAAAGTTTTGGGGCAACAACATTTTTCCAAACCGGTCCAAAACGATTTCTTAACAAACAGAGCCTAAGGGCACAAGAGTAAAATTCTAAGAAACAAAGGAAAACATTGGGGAAACCCGGAAGTAAATCTTTGGGGGCCGGACGGGTTTTCCCCTTCCTCGAATGGGGGGCTCCGGGTGGATTTGGGGGACCGTGCAAGCCCGAAGAGTCAGGTGACCCCGTGGGGGGGAGGGTTAAACAGAGAATTCAGTGCCCGCCCCCCCGGCATGTCAAACGCCTTCCCTCAGCCCGGCGCCCCCCTGCACGTGGTGGGGCCCCCTAGCCCAGAGGCGGGGGCACAGAGGGGAAACCCGGAAGAGCAGCATTTGCCGCTCCGGTAAGAACCAAAACTGCCCGGTTCCCTCAAAAAAAGGGCCCCATCACCCCTTTAAAGGGACCATCCACCAGAGGCCGGGACAAGGAGTGAATTCCCCCCACATGTCCCAGCCTTTCCCTTAACGCCAGCCTCCTTCCCAGCATCCGGCCGTACAACAGTTTCGGCCAGAACGTGGGGCTCACACAAAACGCTTGGCTCCGGGCCAGCTGCCCGAGGCGGGAAGAAGAGGAAAAAAATTTAGGTGCAATCAAAGGTTTTGGGCCGAAGGGCCCGCTTTCAGCCATAAAGAGGCTCTTTTTTTGCCCAATCCCAAGTAGGGCCCCTTCTTGAAACCGAGGCACCCCCGAAAACCGAAAAACCCGGAGGTTCTGCGGCTTGGCTTGGCCGGGGCCGGCCATTTGAATACAATTGGAACACTGTGGCCTCACAGTACCCGCCCCAGGTACCCCAAATATTTGGCTTCCCCAACCAAGACATTTCTTGGGTTAATCCGGGCCGCCTCCCAATGTCCGTAATCCCGCTTGGACTGCTGTAGGTTTCCTTCCAGGTGTTTGGAATAGATAAACCCGCATCCAGTAAAGGCAGCACGAAGAGTTGGGCCAGCACTTTGTCCACCGGGCTGAAAGTTGCGGCCCGTGGCCCAATGGAAGGACCGATACTGCCAGTGTCCGTAGAGGTAAAAGGGTTTTTCCTTAGCGGATCCGTTAAAGGAACCGCCAGTACCCTTTGTCATGTCAAGTGTGGTGGTATTGGCTGGTCCAGCTCTCGAGGGGGTTAGCCCCGCGGGCTTTGGGATAAGCATAAAATTTGGGAAATTGATTAGCAGGAAGTCATTGCAAACCTCCAACTCCGCAGGCTTACCAAAAGACAATGGGGCTGGACCAGGACTAAAACTTTCCTCAATCACCCTAGTCCAGCATGCTTGTTTCCCCAGTTCCACTTCACCTTTTTGCCCCCAAAGGTGAGGGCGCTCGGCACAACCCGGGCTCATGATGTGCCAATCAGAGAGGTCCCCGGTTTCATTTCCCACCTCCGGCGGCCGGATACTGTTTAGCTCCTGCCCGTCTGGGATTAAGTGTGCCGGTTAAGGCCCTTGTCGGCGAAGAGGAGCGGGCGGGCCGGAGGAGGATCGGGTCCCTTCCTTCCACGGTTTCAGCAGGTTCACTGAAAAACGGCTCCTGGTGGCGTTTGGGGTTTGTTTCACCAAATAGTCGACCATCCCTTCCTCTCCCTTAACTCGGGGGCCGCCAGTGCAAGAAATTTAGAGTGGAAGGGGAAACCCACCATGACCCGATCCCCGGGGAACTCCCGAGAAGTCGAGCCCCGGTTAACGGGCCTTGCTTGGGCCCCCTCCATTGACTTTTTAAAAAGGCTTTTTCCAAATCTATCCAACTGGGATATATTTATATTGTGAGGAGGTCCTTTCCCCGCCCTCTTTTAAAATATCTAATAAGCCCGGGGTCCCCGATAGTAATTCAAAGGGGGGAACCCGTGGAGGCTTGGGGACTTCCGTAGGCAAAAGGACAAGGGGGGGAGTTTTCCCATTCCTTCCCCTCCTGCTGACCACCTCAGCATTTGTTGGAGGTTTGATTAACCCCTCACTAACCCTCGGTTTGAGGATGATAACCCAGGTTTTAAATGCTTTTATTTTCAGTAACTTGGCAGTCTCCTTTAAGCTTCCGAGGTGAAAGGGGTCCCTGGTCCGTCAAGGGCTTCTTAGGGTCCCAGCTGAAACCCTAGTTCCCTGCAAAATTTTTTAGGGTAGCGGCGCAATGGGGTCCAGGGAAAGGGGGCATAATCCACGAGGACAATTATTTTCCTCGGGCTGAGGGCCCCCGGGTCCCACATCCACCCCATTCTGTGGAGGACGTCAATAAAGGGGAAGGGGAAAAGAGGGCACGGGCCTTTCCCAGGAATTTTCGGTTGACACTCCGGGGAGGAAAGGGAAGCGCAACCTCCTCATTAACTGGAAAAACGAGTTATCCCCTCCAGGTTTTTTGGGCCAGGTGGCCCCAAGAGGTGGGGGCTCTCCAGACCTGCCGCCGGAGGTCGTGGCACTAGCAACAACCTCGGCTCCTCCCTCATGCATTGCAAAAGTAAAATTCATTATCCAGCCAAAGTGGGCCCTGGGAGCAAAAGGTGTTTGCTTAAAAAGGAAACCCCTCTTTTTAAACTTTGGAGTCTCATTCCATGTTCCTCTTAAAAGAGCCGCGTTCTAAATTTAACCGCGGCCGAAAGGGGCAGGGACCTCCTGGGCGTGGTTTCGGGGCCTGGCAGCCGGGAGTTGTCCCCCGGCCTGCCACCCCGTCGGCGATTTCCGGTTGCGCTGATTACCACTACTGAGGCCAGGTATCTCTCTAAACTAAATTTAACGAGGTTCCCCGCTTTGATTTACCACAGGATCCGGGGGATCAGAGGCGCCACGGTAGCCTAACTACCTCGAGAAAGCGGGAAAACCCGTAACATTTTCGTGGCCTTTTTTCCGGGTAAATTTTAAAGTGCGAAAAAAGCATGCTAATTTGAAAGGCTGTTTTTTAAAACCTTGGAAGTTCCTTCATCCGCCGATTGGCCGCCCAAAAAAACCCCACACCCCTCACTCCTGCTTTTTCCCCCGCCCAAGGGTTTTCGCCGCCCGGCGCATGGGAAGGATTTTTTAGTGGGGGTAGGGCGGTATCCACGGCTGGGTTTGCCTCCCCGGGTTTTGCCCCTGGGTTTGGGTTGGCCCTAAACTCTATAGACTGGAATTCCGCGGCCGCTCAAACCTGGTGAACCCGCAGCAAAAACAGGACTTCCCGCCTATTATTTGGGAAGGCGTGTTTTTACCCACCTGCCAAACCCTGCCCTAAGGCCCTTGTTTGGGTTCCTCCACCTTTTTATTTTTTTCCCCCAGCCCGGGGCACCCTTAGGTGGTAAGGGGCCTGGTTTCAAGGAAGGCAACTCCCCCCATCTGGTTTCCCCCAAAGCCCCCCAGCCAATCCCTACCTTCCCGCGAATGGGCACCCGGTTTGCTATGGGGGCAGAGCGAGCCCCCGCCCCCGACCACGGGGACCCTCCCCTGAAACTCGGCCCGGTGCTCCCACCTGGGTTTGAAAAACCCGTCCCTTTCCCCGGACCTCATCCCGCCGACTCCGCCACTGTAAAGAAGAGACAGACAGATAAAGGTTTTGGGGGAGCCACCCGTAATTGGGGTTTTCCGGCTGCAAAATTTTTTTTAACAAAAACAGAGCCAAAAATGCTGCAAACAAACAAGACTAACCCAAAAGGGGGAAGGAGGGTTTGGGGGAACGGGAAAACATCATTGGCCGTGGTTACCATGCTCATTTGGGGCCGAGGACCGGAGGTGGTGGCCTTCCGAAATTGGCTGTCCGGGGATTCGGTGACCAGGGAAACCTGGATGCCCCCGGCAGGGAAAAAAGTTTGTCTACCCGCAGTGCCCCACCAGCTAGTGTCCCCCTTTAAGTTGTGTTATAGGTGTGTGTTTATTTATATTATTTATATATATATATTAATATTGTGTAAATATTTATTTTTTTAAATGTTTTTTTTTTATTTTTAAAATATTTTAGTTTTGTATTATATAATGATTGTATATATATATATATATTATATATTATTTAATTATATATATATTATATATTTTATTATATATAATATAAAGTTTATAAGAAATAAAATATTATATATATGTTTTTATTTGTTGTTGTGTGTTGCGTTTTTTATTAAAAATAATTTAAAAATTTTAAATTTATTTTATTATTTTAAATTTCCTTTTTTTCTTCTCTTCCTCTCTGTAATTATTTTAGTAAATTTATTTAAAATAATTTAAATATTTAAAAAGGAGAAGACCCCATAGGCAAAAATTGGCTCCTTTTTCTTTTGGCTCCGTTTTTTTAAAACTTTAATGGATTTAACATTTCAATTAATTTTTAACATTTCTTGTTGACTTTGACTTTTTATTGGTAAGTACATTTCCTTTTAAAAAACAAACGGGAAAAGGTCGCTAAGGGGGAGACAACCTCGGGGTAGGGTTTCCCTGCAAATGAGGATTTTTAAACAGTGTTCACCAGAGTCCAAAACAGAACTGTGCTAAGCAAAGGCAGTGAGCTAAGCTCGGATTCAAATGATTGTCCTCTGGCAACTAGTGAAAATATTGGGGGGGTGGAAGTGATATTTTGGGGGAAGATTGGTTGTTTTGAAAATGTTGGTGGAATTTGGGTAAATGAAGGATAGAAGATCAGGATGTGGAATTATAAAAGTTTGTTAAACTATAGTGTTATGAATGAGTTTAAATTTTGTTTATATATGTGTGTGTGTGTGTGTGGGTATATATTTATATATATATATATATATAAAACAATTACATTGACAATCATGTTACGTTATTTTCAAAATTTTTCCCTTTTTCTTTTCATTATTTTTTAACACACTATTTCTGGATTACTAGCATGGGTATTTTAAAAATTAATTATATATATATATATATATATATATATATATATATATAAAAAAAATTTTTCAGTTTTATACAGAATATACACACATATCTGCATATATATATATTCTGCCTGTCTGTCTGTGTGTCTGTCCGCTTTTTATGAAAGAACTACTTAATGGATTTAGACGTGTTTTTTCAATAATTTCCTTCAACATTTCAGGACTTTGTGACTTCTCTCATTGAGCTAAGTATCATAGTTGGGTTGCAGCATAAATTTATTTGCACAAACCCGGAGAGAGGCTGCAAGCTAAGGGAGGAGAGGCAGGACCTCGGGAGTAGGGACGGACCTGGCCATCCTCACTCATGTGCCAGCCCCCATTGATCACTCTACCTCTTGCCATGTGTTAAAGCATACCTTCCCTCCACTTATCTAGCGATATCTGTTTGTTCAGACATTATCATCTAGAGATTTGTAAAGAATAACATTTACGTTTTGAAAAAGAGATCAAATTCGTGTGTTTTAGAGGGTACCTGCGATTGCCAGAGATATCACTTCCGTGCCTCTCCCCATGTGGGGACTCTCTCATCAGAGCTGAACCCCGTAGATACAGTGGCAACGTTTGACGTTAAGCGTCATTTCCGTCTGCTTGCAGAGATACCTTGCCAACTTTTACATTTTTGGCAAAAGATCAAGCTATTTTCTTGCCTTTTATAGCAAAACCAAAATATTGCATATCAAGAGGCCCTCGGATATGAAAAAACTATCAATATAAATTCTTCTCAAAACAAATTATTACATTTTTTTAAATTGCTTTTTCTAATTTGTCCCGTTTCACTACAGCTAATATAATACAATATAAATATACACACTAATTTAAGCCAGAGCATGCATAATGCTGACTGATTCTATAGTCATATATTGCAGAGGTAACAGCAAATTCCAAAGAATTACCCAGGTCAGAGGATGTGGATCTGAAGTTCTGGGGGTTTTATTTTGGGAAAAGGGAAAAGCTTCTTCCATGCTGACATTCATTTCAGTGCACATTTATAAAGTATTTGCTTGTACAGAGCTTGCTTTATGAATATTTACTGTATGCTGAGGTGATCAAACGCAATATGAATAATACACACAAAAACAGTTAGCCAGTATGTACAACGATGTGGTATCTTGTTGGTATGGAGGCACCACAATACTTGATTACTGACCCAGTAAATGTCAGTCTATAAAGGAACAATTTTTACTTTTACTTGTTTTTCCTTGACTGGCAGTATTTACATTTGGCTCAGAGCACTCTCTAGAGACCACAAGTGGTATATGTGGTGCTTTGGGCAGTTACTTACCTCAATTTCAACTATTGTGAAAGTATGCTAAGCA
The DNA here is from genome assembly GCF_016835505.1 of Polypterus senegalus. Classification (NCBI taxonomy): domain Eukaryota; kingdom Metazoa; phylum Chordata; class Cladistia; order Polypteriformes; family Polypteridae; genus Polypterus; species Polypterus senegalus. The sequence continues at coordinate 18,186 of NW_024385522.1, forward strand.
TCCATATTTGTGAGCAGCATTGCCATACTGAGGATCAAAAAATTACAGAAAGGACTGGAAAAAGCGTAGAATGTGTCAAAAATGTGGCAAATAAATGGTGAGTTCAAAAAAAAAAAAAAATTTAAGGGATAAGAAACCAAAACACTAGATGAGCATAAAAAGTCTGAGAAACAAATCAAAAAAGTCCTAATACCTAAAAGCTTTTCTAAATAACTTTTTTCAGTTATGAAGTGGTTTGATGGTATTATCAGAAAAAAGGGCTCCTAATTTCTTTTTTTTTTTTTTTTTTAATTTTATTACAATCACCTACAAAACAATCAAGATTTTCAAAAGAAAAATTGAGTTAAAAACAGATCGATCCCCCCCCCTGAGGGGAACAAGCCAAATAACGTTTAAAATTTTTTAAACAAACCCAATTAAAAAAAAAAAAAAATTCTCTGTGCAGAACTTATTTTTTAAAAAGTTACGTTAGATCCTGCCAATTTTTGAAAAAAGGGCTGCGGATCCTCTAACTAGTTTTGATTTTTTTCCCAAATTTTAAATAGTATAAACATCGGGTTTCCACGCTTAAAAAAGGAGATTTTGGGTTCTTGTTTATCAGAATAAGTCTGGGGGCCAACAGTGTATGAATGCAATCCCCAAATTTTTTTGTCCTTTTTTCCCATTTTTTTCCTCTGGAAGAACCCCAAACACAGCTGTTAATGGGTTAGGGGGGATTGAGTCCCAAAGGGTTCTGACAGGTAATTAAAAAAATTTTTTCCAGAATGATGTTAATTTGGTGCAGGCCCAGAACTTTTACCTGTTGAGGTGGGGCTTGGAAAGGCCAGGTTTGGGTCATGCCCTGGAAACATTTTGGGGAGTTTTAGTGAGACAGATTGCTCATATATAATTTTGAGTTGTATAATTGTATGCTTTTGGGATATGGAGCTCAGTGAATTCTCTGCTTCTACTTTCCCCTTTTCTGATATAAATTGAGATCTTTTTCCCCCGTACTTTGGGTCTTTGGGGAGGGAAAAATGATTTTATATATTGTGAGATGGAGTCTAACCCTTTAAATTGAGCAATAATTTTTTCCCGCATGGTTTAGGGTGCAAGATGAGGAAAATCTGGGAAAGGGTTTTTTTAACAAAGTTCCTGTTTGAAGATAGTGAAAGAAATGTGTAGCTGGAATGTTAAATTTGGAATAATTTTCCTTGGATGCAAAGCGTCTATATAAAGATTCTAAGCAAATTAATTCCTAATTTTTTTTCCCGTATTAAAAAAATGCATATTTTTGGGAAAAGTTGAAAATGGTTCTCTTGCAGGGTGCCACAGATAAAACCTTCTCCTCTTAAAATGCTTTCTACATTGGTTCCAGATTCTAAGTGAGTGGAGCACAATTGGGTTTATGTATTGGATAATGTGTGTTTTTGGGCAAAAACGGGACCCCAAAAGTACTGCAAGTTTTTCTTCTTCGGCCAGCCTTTAAAAATTTCTTCTATTTTGTCCAGGTTCTTTACCCTGTATTTTCCCCAGTAATAAAACTGGAAGTTAGGTAAACCATGCCTTCTCCCTTTTTGTTTTTTAAGGGGGGTTTTAGTGTGGATTTTTGAATTAAATAAATGGGGTTATTGTTGAATCAAATTGCAAGAATGTTTATTAATGTATATTGGGATTTTTTTGAAAAAAAAAAAGGGCTTAGGAAGAATATTCCTTAACAATTTAATTCTTCAGCTAGTGTGAATGAAGGGTTGACCATTTTGCAAGTCTTGTTTATTTTTTTCCATCAGACTCGAACTTTTTTGAAAAAAGGCTTTTTTTTTACGTGATGTTTTATATTTAAGCTGTTCTGCAATGAAAAAAGGTAGGGTGTCTAATCTTTTTTAATGCTTGAGAATTCCCGGGAAAAAGAGTACCTTTTATTAGATTAATTCTGAGACCAGAGATCTTTTGAAATTCTGTGAGTGCTCTAAGTGCGGCCCAAGAATTTTCTAAAACCCCAAAATATACATACCTATCATCTGCTATAAGGAGAATTTTGCATTTTCTCTGATAATCCCCTTTATCTGATCAATTTTGACAATGTTTGCCAGTGGTTAATGCGCATAAACAACGTGGTAAAAAAGGGCATCTTGTCTGGCCCGTTCTATTTTTGAAGTAGTCTGGAAATTTTGGGATGAAAACTAAGTTTCGGTTAGTATATAGTAATTTAATCCATGCAAAATTTTTGGGCCCAACCCCAAACTTCCCCAATTAGTAAAAGGTATTTCCATTCAATCATGTTGAATGTTTTTTGCACCCAATGATATTTTTCTGGGGTGTTTGGTTTAGTTGGTAGTATTTACATTAAACAAATGAAGATTTGAAGATAAGGTCCCCAAAAAATCCCGTTTGGTCTTTCTCCATCCTTCTGGCTAGTTTTAGAGAGTATTTTTCGTCATTATTCAAAATGGGTGGGCTGTAATTCACATTTAAAAAGTCCTTATTTTGTTTGGAAAACAGTGATTATCTTGGCGAAGGTTTTTGGGGGGAATTTGCTAATAGAGGGGGCCATAATTTAATCAATTTGACGAAATTTTCTTTTAAATTAAACTCTTTTTTTCCGTCCTGCCTGAAAAAAAAAAATATAAACCATTAAAATGAAATTTCAAAAAAAAAAATGTCAACATTTTTTTAAGTTTTTTCCCCCTATTCCACACTTGGTTGCCCTTCTAACAGCTATTTCAGCATTGGATCGGCTCTGTTCATTTTTCAAATGTGATGTATATGATTAATTGATTCCTCCTTTTAAAAAGTTCAGATGGGGCGGGGGGGACAAAAATTTTTGGTTTTAAAAAGATAGATGGAGTTAAAAACAGGACTCTAACTGGGGCACCCAAGGGCATTCATTCATTTTCTTATTTTAAACCCTCCATTTTTTGTGGCGTGTCTTTGGGTCTTTTCCCATCTAAGACAAATTTCCTTCCTCTGCCGGTTTCTGGGGGGGGTTATCTTCAGGATCTGTCTGTATTGTGGGACCTTCATCTTCTTGTCAGTCCCAACCCCACTATCACTCCTAGCTGTGGGAAAAACATGTGAAATGGCCTCCCACCAGCACCACATTTCAAGGGGGGAATGTTTCCTGGATGATTGGCATGATGTGCAAGCCAACAAAACTTTCTTTCAATTTTGCATAATGTTCCATAATATTTTGCCGTGTTGTACATTTTTCAAAACTGGAAAATTCAGTTTAATATAAGTTTATATTGGGCAATAAAAATGAAAATAAATGTAAGGGGGGGGAAAATATTTTTTTAAAGGGATTGTTAATGAACTCAAAAAAATGGATTCCTTTTTACACTTTTCTATGGGGTCGCTAAAATAATTTAAATTTTTCCCCCAATAAGCAGAAGTGAAAATAAAAAATTGAAAATTTTTTTTATTGGAATAAAAACCGAAATATCACATTGACACAAATCTTTGGCATTTTTTGCATGAATTTTTTCCCCAGCTGCATCCCATTTTATTGATCATTTGGATGTTTCCACCTTTTTGATCCACCTGTGGTAGCTCAATTTGCTGGACAGTTAGGAAAGGGGGGGGCATGGTGGTCGTGGTGCTCTCTGCCTCCAATTAGGAGACCTGGGTTCTTCCCCGGTCCTCCCCCTTTTAAACTATGTTTCATGGGTTTCCTCCCCAAAACTCCCGGTTTTCCCCCCACAGTCCAAAGACATGCGGTTAGGTGCATTGGTGATCCCCAAGTCCCTGGTGGAGTGCCCTGGGGGGGTGGCCCTGCTTGGGGTTTTTTCCTGCCCCCGGCCCCGTCTGGGGTTGTTCCCGCAGACCCCGTGACCTGTGTTGGGGAAAAGCGGATGGATAATGACGCTGACATTATATGACAGCCATACTATCCTAAATTTTTTTTGATCTTGTCTGATCTCAAAATAAGCAGGGTCAGGGTTGGTTAGTACTTGGATGGGGGCCACCTGGGGAAAACGGTGCTGTAAGCGGGGAATGAATAAAATATCTATCTATCTATCTATCCTATCTATCTATCATCTATCTATCTATCCATCTATCTATCTATCTATCTTTAAAACTATTTTCCCTTTTTTCTGGTTCATACCTTGATATCTGTGGTTTGGGAAAATTAGGAGAGTTTGAGAACCTTTTTTTTTTTCATTCATTTGTTAATTTATTTTACGGCAAGCTGTAAGCATGCAAAGAAAAATAACCCAAACTCCCACAGATTCTTGTTTATTCTATAAATTCTAATTTACGCCTTTGGATGAGAGGGGACCCCAGAACATCCAGAGAAAGCTTTCCCAGACAAGTGTGCAAATCCACCACCCGAGGCTGTAAACAAATCTGGTGCTGCCATTGTGAAATGCAATAAGAAGTGTAATATTGACGGCGTCTTTAAAGTGACCCTGACTGAAAACATATGGAGGTCTTTGGAGAAGTAAGGCAACAGCGCCAAGAACTGTGTCACCTAAACCGCCCTGTGAGGCACAATAAAGTCTAGAATGTGAGAGGAAAGCGCAACCTTCAAACAGACAATGACCGACAATGGAACTAAACACGGGTCTTTGGGTCTGTATAGCAGCAGTGTGAACCGCAGTGTAGAACCACAAGGCCTCAAACAGCTGAGCCTGGCTGGACTGAAGCTGGACAGCAGCACTAACTACTACAAATACACTATAAATAACATGTTGACATGGTGAGAACTAGTACTGCACCTTCTCCCTAACATTTACCTAATTTTTGGGTATCATGGAGAGTGACAAGCCATTACTGGGATGCAGTAGATTCCAACCTTCCTTGCCACTGCCCCAGCATAGTGTTACAAGACAAAGAAACACCAGACCGTGCTGTAAAGTTCATCTGAGGCATTGCCCACCATTCTTTTAGTTAACTTTTCTGGGGTGTAATCTGAAAGAACCAAGTATCTGGCTTTATTGAAGAGACAGCCACCTGGCTTAAGCCAGAGAAGCTATTAGAAAGTGCAGCCCCCAGCACAACTGCAAAAGCGAGTGCAATATCCAGGAGCCTGCAGAGCAAGAAACCCAAAAGCAGTTTTAAAAGCCACAAGCAGCTTCTCTTCCACACCCTACGTTTGCGGCAGCAGATTAGGAATCTCTTTCTTCTTCTATGAAGGTCTCTCCGTTCAGCTTCCTCTCTGATAAAGAAAGTTCCTGCCACAGAACTCTTCCTCTCCCCAACCAACCTAAAGTCTCCCATCCTTGGTTCATCAAGTCCATCCTCCATACCACTGGAGATGCTTATCACACTTCCTCAGCTCAAAGCCTAGCCTCCACTGCCAAGGCAAGAAGACTTTCTTTTGGTTTTATTTGCAGAAGAAGCAAAAGGCCCCACAGATGTAAACGTTTTTTATAAATATATATTTTTTCTGCAGATATATAGAAAAAAGAGTCATATTTTAAGTAATTAAATAGAGACGTAGGTGCTCAGAGTCTTGAATCTCACTTGAAGCTTTGCATTTTGTGGCCCGTGAATCCTGGCTACTTTAGTGGAAGGTGGCACAGTAGACCACAAGCAGCATTACCATCTTATAGAACACTGGATCCAGGTTCAAGTTTTCAATTTCCTTCTAATTGAGTGAGGTTGCAGCTTACACTGATTGTTTAAAAGACGTGTGGCGGTTGATTAGTCGATTGATAGTGTGTGTGGCTTCACAAATTCTAATGAAAAGGAAAAAGATTGATGGACAACTTTTCTAAGTCTCCAATGAACTCCCACCAAGCGCGCTGCTGTACTGTTTTCCACCTACATACTGTACACCCAGTGCCAGTGCTCCCTAGGCCAAGCTTATTAGTGCGCCAATCGACTCTTCAGTAGCTAACCTGTCATTTTCTCCCCCTCATGATCTGGCGCTCTAAGTGAATGACTAATTCACCTTAATGGTGGCACCAGCCCTGTGCACACCACAAATCAGTAAAACCTGATAGCCCTGTTCCTCATTTACTGTTACAAATATAACATACAAGCTTCCCAGAGGAAAAATTCAACAATGGGACGATTCAGAGATAACTTTGTTCCCAAATTTGTTCAAGGGTGATATAATATTGACTTTACTCTCTTTATATAAAATGAAACCAAAACAAAATCTCTGAATTTGCATAATCCACCCTAATTCGGGTGTTCATTAGAAATGTAATGGTTCACTTCATGAATACAAATACATAATAAACAAGAAAAAGCTGTTCAGATATTTAAAATATTAACATGTGTCTTTATTTTAAATGTTTAAGTGATCAAATATTCCCAATTGTATAGAAATCTGACATTTTTCACCTTTTTATAGAGGTCCATCGGGGGTAGAGCCCTAGTAAAGAAAAACGACTGCAGTTCCTTTATACCAACAGCACAATTACTGCATAATACCCTAATAATACAAAAATTTGTATAAAACGCCCAATTAGGCATAATATTATAATATGACTAATACAATAATATGCCTAATTATATATAATATTATAATAACCTGATAATACGATAATATGTAATAATATATTATATAATAGATGGATAGATAGATAGATAGATAGATAGATAGATGAAAAGATAGATAGATAGATAGATAGATAGATCTTTATTAATCCCAAGGGGAAAATTTACATAATCCAGCAGCAGATACTGATACAAAGAAACAATATTAAATTAAATAGTAATAAAAAAAAAAAAAATCAATTTAAATAAAATTAATGTTAGCATTTACTCCCCGGGGGAAATTGAAGAGTGCAAGTGTGGGGGGGGAACACTTCAGTCTGTCAGGGAACAGGACAGGACAAAAGTCTGTCACTGAAGCTACCCTCTGTTGGAATACCTGCATGGATCAGTGGATTATTCATGATTGACAGGGGTTTGCTTAATGCCCGGCCTGCCGATGTTAAAAAATTTCCCCTTTCTCCCACAATAGAGCCTGCCTTTTAACAAATTTGTCCAGGGGGGCATCTTTTTTATGCTGCCTCCCAGCACACCACCATTTGTAAAGGGGACCGCCACAACCATCTTGAACATCCAGCATCTTTTCGCAGATGTGAAGGATCCAACCCCTCAGAAAATATAGTCTGCCTGACCCCTTACATAGAGATCAGTATTGGGTCCCGTCCCAATTTGTCATCCAGCTGCCCCCAGATATTTAAAGGTCCACCCCCTGCCCCAGTCACCCTTTATGATCACAGGGTCCATTAGGGGGCCCAGGCCTCCTAAAACCACCACCAGCTCCTTGGTCTTGCTGGTGTTTAAAGGGGTGCTGAGTCACACCATTTAACAAAGTCTTTGATTGCTTCTGTACTCCTCCTCCTGCCCCTCCTGATGCAGCCCACAAGCAGTGTCATCAGGAACCTTTCCACGTGGCAGGACTCGAGTCATATTGAAGTCTGATGTATATAGATTGAACAGGACCGAGAAGTACAGTCCCCTGGGCCCCTGTATTGCTGAACACAATGTCAGACCTGCAGTTCCAAGACACACATATTGAGGTCTGTCTGTAAGATAGTCCACAATCCATGCCACCAGGTGTGAGTCTACTCCCATCTCAGTCTACTCCATCTCAGTCAGCTTGTCTCTAAGGAGCAGAGGTTGGATGGTGTTGAAGGCGAGAAGTCCAAAGCATAATTTTACAGCACCACTGCCTCTGTCCAGGAGGGAGAGGGATCGGGGAGCATATGGATGATGGCATCCTCTGCTCCCACCTACTCCGGTATGCGAACTGCAGAGGTTGAGGGCTGAGGACCTGTGGCCTCAGGTGGTGAAGCAGCAGCCGCTCCATGGTCTTCATCAGATGTGGCGTCAGAGCAACAGGCGGAAGTCATTCAGCTCACTGGCGTGATACCTTTGGGACAGGGGTGATACAAGATGTTTTCCAAAGCCTTGGGACTCTCCCCGTTCCAGGCTCAGGTGAAGATGCGCTGTAGAGGACTCCCAGTTCCAACGCACATGCCTTCAGCAGTCGTGGCGATACACCATCTGGACCCGCTGCTTTGCTGGCACGAAGTCTTTTCAGCCTCTGCTCCATGGGCTGCTGTAATTGTTGGTGGGGATGTCTCACCTATGCTGGTATCAGCAGAAGGATGGTTGGAGGATGCAGTACCCCGAGGTGAGATGGGTTCATTTGGTTTGCTCTTCCACGCTCTGTCTCGATGGCGCACCCCTCGAGCTGCAGCCAGTGATAATCTTCATCCCATCTCACACTTCCTTCATGCTGTTGTTCTGCAACTTCTGCTCCAGCTTTCTCCTGTACTGCTCTTTCGCCGCCTGAGCTGGACCCCAGTTCCTTCTGCCCACTTGAGCTCATGGGATCACCACCTTTAAAAGCCCTTTTCTTCTGGTTTTAGAAGGCCCTTGATGTCACTTGAACCCGGCTTGTTGTTTGCGACAAATGTTCTTACTGGAAACAATGTCCATGAAGTTGATGTAATCAGGGGATTAATATCCTAAAAAATATAAATATATAAACGCCCCAATAATATATACTATTCATTCGCCTAATGATATGCATAATAGGCCCAATAATATTCATAAACCCCAATAATACCATAATATATAATATGCCTAATAATTATAATATTCATAATATGTCTAATAATATTAATGTGCTAATAATATATATTTATAATATCCTATAATAAATAATAATACAGTATGAATAATATTCTTAAACCTAATAATAAAATAATATGTTAAAATTTTTAAAAAATACATATCCTAATAATATATACTAGCATAATATCCTAATAATAAATAATATCCCAATAAAATAAAAAATTTATGATAAATTAAAAAAAGGCATACTATCCAAAAAACACAAGAATATAAAGATAAATATCTAATAATAAAACATAATATGCATAATATGCCCAATAATAATAATATCTAATAATGTCAAAAATGCATAATACACCTAATAATGCAAAAATTCATAATACGCCTAATAATGCATAAAACCCTTTTTCATAATGCCTCATGGGACTGGCTGCAAGTCAAATTTTTCTTTCTTTTCTTTCTTTCTTTCTTTTTTCTTTTCTTTCTTTCTTTTTTTTTCTTTGTTTCTTTTTTAATTTTCCTTTATTCATTCTTTTGGGGTCCCGATAAGTGTGTGTGTGTTTTTATTTGTTATTTTTTTTCAGGGGGGGCCCCCTCTTTCCCCTTTGCCCCCCCACTCCCCCCCCAACCCGGGGCGTTAAACC
>NW_024385523.1:0-25000 GCF_016835505.1 Polypterus senegalus
GGTTTGTTTCCTGCCTTGCACCCTATGTTGGCTGGGATTGGCTCCAGGATATAGCAAGTTGGATAATGGATGGATGTGTGCCATGAAAACACACCGAATATCATTACAGCACCACCAGTTACCGGCATTGTTCACAACTATTGTGGTTTAGATTCACTAACTCATTAGCATTAATCTGCTCAAAACTGAATTCAAATTGAAGTTTATGTTTGTTGTCAAGTGTAAATAGAACATAAACATTCTTACTTGCATGTCATCCACTAAATAATGCTGGTCGTAACATGCCAACAAGACTAAGTGAATATAACATTATACATTAAAAAAATATTGTAAGATATTTAAAAAAAAAACATGCAGTTGTTGGTATGCATGACCCTTGAGCAACTTTATGATTTGAGGATTAAAGCTATTCCTGAATCAAATGCTGTTATGTGAAAAATATCTTGATCCATTGTTAGACAAAAAGAGACTGTGCAGGATTCCTGGAGTCTTTAATAATACTGCGGGCCTTATAAGTTATTTTGCCATGTATCAATGATAAACACTGCTGACATTGCAACTCTTTGTAGTGTTTTCCTATTCTGGGGTAAGCAGGTATAATACCAGGATGTAATGCAACCAGTGTGGATCAGTTACACTGCATACCTGTAGTTGCTGAACATAAATAGAGACATCAATGCTTTCTTCAGACATCTAAAGAAGTAAGGGCAGTTGACACCATTTTTCATGATAGTCTTGCTATGTTGTGTATATGATGTGGTGTTTTCAGAAAATTTAATGCGCGAGTCTGGCCACACAGTCATAAGTGAATGAGGAGTATAGATAGTGCCTCAGCATACTATCATGTGAGGTGCCTGTGCTGATAATCTGTAAAGAGAAAATAATGCTTTCAATCAATACATGCTGGGGTGTGACATTGAGGAAGTTCAAAATCCAAATACAGTGGGTGGCACTACGTTCCAAGACCAGGGGGCTTGTTTATAAAACTGGATTTGGAATGAAATGTGTATGCCAAAAACAAAAACGTGTGCGGCAAAAAAAAATCTGATTTAAAAAACTCGACCTTTAGAGATCACAATCATCTCATAAATGTACATGAACTTGCCTTGAATCCTGCCTGGTTGCCTCCCTTAAACAGCTATACATGGACTATGCTATGATCCTTCCAAAGGTGTGCAATGTCACTCCTTTCAACATGCATATTATGAGTCTCAGATTACGGCACTCTCTGGGTACCTTAACTGTTGCCTCAGTATGTGCTCTGACTGTGGTGAGTGATGTCTCAGTGAAGAAAACATTTTATTCACAGCTTCGCTTGGTGGTTGATGGGTGCCCGCGAGGTGACACTCCTCTGGCCATGGGTGAATTTAATGCAACCACTGACACTGACAGAGCTGGCTATGCGGATTGTTTTGTTCCCCATTGGTCAGGCAGCTATGGTAAGAGTAGCTCCATGTTCCTTGACTCTGCAAAACGTCAGAGGCTGCATATTGCTGGAGTCCTTGTTCCAGCACCCTGGTACCCTTGGTACTCCAATACTGGTGCTGCAGTGAAGGAGATTGATCACATCCTTGTGGGCAGATGCTGAAGGTTTATACAAAACTGCAAGGTCTACAGAAGTGTCCAGTTTCTGAATTCTGACCACAGGCTTGTTGTTGCTACTCTGAAGATCCAGCTTAGGCCAAGTAGGCTACCACATACTAGGAAAATGAGGCTATACCTGGCCAGACTCCAAGATCGGGCTGTTTCGAACGAGTTTGCATGCAGTTTGTGTGAGGAAATTACAGCCTTGGGTGCGACTGTTGATCTGAATATGATGTGGGAGACCTTCCAAGACAAGACCCTGAAAGTTGCTGAGGGTTGTGTTGGTGTTACCAGTGTTCCCAGAAGGAGGTTCATCTCATTGGGCACCCTGGACATCACTAAGAGGAGTCGTAACACACAGCTTGATGACAATTCTAGTCTGTACCAAGAACTAAGGAGGACGGCTGCAAGGGCTCTGAGGACGCATAAAGAGGCGTTTCTTAGAGGAATCTGAGAGCAAGTGACACACCATCTATGGTCTAGTGACCCACATCTTGCTTACAGAGGAATCAAAGCATTACGCACATCCAAATGTGCTCCTCAGACAGTCACAGTCAGGGCAGCTGATGGAACAGCCCTTACTGATGACACTGCAGTTGTGACCTGTTGGGCTGGCTTATTTGAGCACCTGTTTAAAGTTGATCCTCCGGCTAGGATGTTGGATATCTCTGGGTCTAAGATTCTTGAGGCTGATCCTCCAATTACCTGTGAACCACCCAATCATACTGAGATAGCACAGGTAGTGAACCAGCTGACGCTAGGGAAGGCTGGAGAGATCAGTGGTATCCGGGGTGATTTTCTCCAGGCTGGTGGTAAGGCTGTCCGCCTGGCACTGCAAGTAATCTTTGCTTCCATTTGGGACACGGTGTCATCCCAACTGACTGGGAAATGGGACTTGTCATCCATATCTAAAAGGGAAGGGTGATCTGTGATCCCTTGCTCACCTACCAGCTACACAGCAGTCTGGTTTTACGCCTAAGAAGTCACCCATCGACAGCATCCTGGCACTGAGGCTTCCCATAGAGCTCAAATGCGAATATTGGCAGATTTTCTTTGCAGCCTTTGTTGATTTTCATAAAGTGTTTGACTCTGCCCTGTGGGACATCCTGAGACTTCACAGGATCCCCTCAAAGTTGCTGAATATAATGGCTGGCCTATACACTGGTAATATAAGAACTGGGCAGAGTGGAGGCAGAACCTCTGGGTTTTTCCCGGTTGATTCTGGGGTTTATCAGGGATGTGTTCTTGTTCCTACTCTGTTCAGTACTTGTATGGATGGGGGTTGGGCAGGATTGTGGGGTCCAGTGGCTGTGGGGCATCTGTTGGTGAAGAGAGATTCACTGATCTTGACTTTGCTGACGATGCTGTGATTGTCACATAGTCAATGGAGGCTCTGATCGTAACTCTCGAGAGACTGAATGAGGAGTCTAACCAGGACTTTGTGTCAAATGAGCGGTTGCTCATGGAGTCTCAACTGAGGCACATTACCTGCATTGTGAGGAAGTGTCAGTTACAGCACTATGGCCATGTGGCGCAATTCCCCAAGGGTGATTTGGCTCACAGGATCCTCACTGTTGAGGACCCAAGTGGCTGGACCAGGCTAAGGGGATGCCCATGTAACACCTGGCTGTGGCAGATAGATTGTTATTTCCAGAGGGTGGGACTGGGGGGTTGCCAACCAGGATCCTGAGCTGTTTCTTCGTGTGGTGGGTGCAGCAACACGCTGTACCAGTGCATGATCCCCAGCCTGACCTGATGTGACCTGATCTGGTTCCCTCCCACAGTCCAAAATCATGCAGATTAGGTGGGCTGGTGGTTCATTAATTGTCTCCCTGAGTTTTTTTTTAGTTCACCATACTGGGCTGGTGCCCTATCCAGGGGTTGTTCACATTGCTTACTGGGATAGGCTCCAGGTTCCAGAACACCCTACCCTGAATAACTGAGTATATAAAATGGATGGGTGGACTAGTAAACTAGTGGAACCTGGCTCTTTTCAGGTTCATGATCAAATGTGGAATCTCTGTCTGTTTACCCGCACTGGGTTAGTGTTTTGGGGCCAATGTTGCTCCAATGTGCAAATTACAATTTGGCAATTGTTGGCTGCCCAGAAAGGGCCAATATGTTTGCCTAAGGATAAATATATTACAACTTGCAGTATCCTGAAATGTTTTATAAAATATGGAAATTGTTGCGATTTTTTTATATTGCAATATATTTTTCAGACATATAAAAATATATTTCTTAAGTTAATATGTTAAACAGGCATAATATAATGTAAGATACTGTGGTGGGCTGGCGCCCTGTGCTCGATGGGAATGGCTCCAGCAGACCCCCGTGACCCTGTGTTAGGATATAACAGGTTGCATAATGGATGGATGGATAATGTAAGATATATTTTATAAAATGTTTACAATTTATTGTTAAATATACTGTAAATGCTGGTTACAATATGATGTACAACAGATTTTATTTTTCACAATAGATGTTTGCCATTTTTGCATATATACAATATTCTAAAAATATATTATCCTGTAAATTAAAATATCATCCAGTAGACATTTCATAGGTGTTTCATATATTGATCTATGTTCCAGATCAAATCACCTTGTGATGAAGCACAAATGCTAAACCTATAATTAGCCTAGTACAGGTAAGCATAAGGTTGTAAATTGAAGCCTGTGTATACTGATGGAGCGACCGACTCAAACTACTTTAGTGAGTGACAAGGAATCATTGAGAAGACTGGCTTAAACTTTTTCTAGGTAAAGCGATAAGACACTGTGACAGGCGACCTTGGTCATTACCCGGCTGGGACGCCACCTGGATGGAGGGAGCAGGGGAGACAGCATCTGTAAGGCACTACCTCCCCTGGGACATTAAAGGGCAGCTTTGTGCTTGTCAGTACTGAGGTGTGGATCAAAGGAAAAGCGCTGCCCCACGAGAAATAAATGTGTTTTCATTTGGAGTTGTGCCTCTGCGTCTGTCTGTGTCCATGAGTGTTTGGGGAGCTGTACACTCCCGATATCCCACAACATGAATGATCTGCCATGGGGCTGGTCACAGTATATTACAAGTGTTAAACATTTTATATTTAGAAATATGTGTGTTACAGTATATTAGAGGGAATATTTTTAGTTATATTTCAGATATAATCTTAAAAAGGTACATTTTAACTACATATGTTTCACATTATATTGAACAATACATACACTTTTTTTGGTATACACAAATATATTTAATTTTCTTAAGGGATTGAAATAAATTATCACTTAGATGGCAAATAATCCATTAAAAATATACTTGCTAACGAAAAGAATTTAGAAAAACATGAGAAACAAATTTTACCACTGTCTGCTGGAGAAAGGAGACTCCACAGCATAATAGTATGACCACTTAATGTAAAGCAGCACAGATTTCTTTTTATACACCGTATTGCATTAAAATTGCACAGTAAGTAGCTATTGATGCTCACTACAGTATACAGTCATGGAAATAAGAAGCCCACCTGGGTATCATCAGCCTCACACCCCCATTCACTCACATTAGAAAACAGTAACATTTTTATGTAAGGACCATGAGAAAGATAAAGTCAATAAGCAAACTGAGGAAAGAGACAAAAGTCAGTCCTTTCTTTCAGAAAAACTGAGAAAGTATTTAAAAAAATCAGTCAGAATCAAGAGCAAGAGATAAGAAACCACAAAGACAAAAAATGTTTATTTCTTCAAAATCAAAATGAGATAAAAAATTTGAAATCAAAACAGCAATAGCAAGGTTTCATTAACCAGAAAAAAAATCTAAATCAACAGTCTTTAACATGGAAATTCAAGTCTTATCTACAAACTTAGATAAAACATGTCTGCTCATATACCACAGCTAGATACTCTCGGTGCAGAGGAACTGGATAAACATCTGGCACTATCAGAATTACTAGATGCTATAAACTCACTGCAGAGTGGGAAAGCAACAGGCCCTGATGGCTATCCTGCCGAATTTTATAAAAAATTCTCGATTAAGCTAGCTCCCCTTCCATTAACAACATTTACAGAAGCTAGAGAGAATAAAATTGTACTTCAAACTTTTTGTCAACCTTTAATTACTGTCCTTACTAAGCAAAATAAGGACTTATTACAATGCGCATCATACAGACCAATCTCACTATTGAATAATAATGTAAAGATACACTCCAAAGTCCTAGCTAGAAGGACTGAGAAAGTGCTTCCTTCAGTAATAAAACAGGACCAAACTAGATTTATTAAAGGCAGACACTTAGCTTCCAATCTTCGACGACTGTTTAGTGTGTTATACTCACCCACAAAGTCAAACATCCTGGAGATATTATTATCGCTGGATGTAGAAAAAGCATTTGATATGGCTGAATGGAACTACCTTTTCACCATATTAGAGAAATTTGGGTATGGCCCGAACATTCGGGCATGGATCAAACTACTGTATACCAGTCCAGAAGCTTCAGTTTGTATTAACAACATTAACTCAGACTACTTTAAACTAGAACATGGTACTAGACAAGGATGTCCCTTGTCACCACTTCTGTTTGCAGTCGCCATTGAGCCACTGGCAGCTCACTGTCGAAATGCTTATGAGATAAAGGGGATTATCAGAGAAGGACTTGAACAGAAAATTTCTGTATATGCAGATGATATGGTACTGTAAATATTTGATCCACAAAATACTGGGCCTGCAGTCCTAACAGCATTAACAGAATTTCAAAAGATTTCTGGTCTCAGAATTAATTTGAAAAAAGTGTGCTCTTTTCAGTGAATTCTTAAGCAAACAATATTATATTCCCTTTTATCATTGCAGATCAGTTTAAATATCTAGGGGCAAACATCACAAATCAACATAAAACTCTTTATCAACAAAATTTTGCAGTTTGCTTGGAAAAAAACTAAGCAAGACTATAAATAAGCTATAAAAACCTGAACATTGACACAAATTGATGAACAGACACAGGCTTGGTCCGCAATAGAAATAAAATCCTGCAGTACTTCTTTATATTCCTTGCTTTGTACCCCAATAAGTACAAGTCATCACCAATATACTAACAACCCAATAGTGTGTCACTCACTCAGAATATGGAACCAATGTATTTTAAGAAAGAGAAGCGATTATCTTTGGCACCTCTACACGAGAACCACCTTCTTCCACCCTCTCACACATACGCGTCTTTTAATATTTGAAAGATTGCACAGTTTGGAAGCAGCAACAGGTTAGGCGTCATCCTGCCAGTCAGTCCTTCAAAGAAAAAGCGGTGCTTACAGAGCTCGCCAAGGTATTATGCAAAGTCCTGTTTGTGATTATGTTTTGTGATGGTCTTTATATAAAAAACATTTATATGTTACTTATATAAAATCCAGATAGAATGGTGTTTACCTTGATTTATTTACTTATCTTCTTACAGCATAAAGTCACAAGTAGACTGCAGACCTTCCTCTATTTGATCGACACGGGCATGCTGCCACAGTACACGTGTACTGAAGTGACTTTAGCTGCAGGTGGAAGCTCCACGCAACTGTTGTTACGGTTCTGCCTTTATCCAGAAATGGTTTCATAAGCTCTATGACCTTAGTCTCGGAAAGTCTTTCTCCCGTGGGGCGACTGGGTTCTTTTCCTGAATAAGATCAAACACAGTTGCACAGGGTACGACATTTGCGGCATGTAAACCAAAAAGACTTAGGTTAAGAAATAAAAGAATCTGTGAATGGCTTGAAATGCATCCACTTGTAGAAACCATGGAAATAAAACAGCTACAGTGGAATGGACATGTAATAAGGGTGAGTGAAACCAGGTATCTCAAAAAGGGACTTAGGGGACCAAGGGGAAGACCTAGTGGGGTATGGGAAGGAAACATCAAAGAAGCAGCCAGAAAAAGAGGGGTGACCATGAAACAAGTGAAGATCCCGGCAAAAGATAAAATAATAATCAAATAATTCTAATCTATTTTATGGATGCTTAGATAAATTAAAGAAGGCTATTTGAATTTATCACACTTTCAATCTGTATCTATATGGTATATCTATACCGTGTCTATATATTCTTATAATGGTTTTCAGAAGGCAAAATTAATTAAATAAATAAAAATCGACCTGACAAATTTATAGTAGCAGTAGTTGGAATTCTGTGATGCAGAAACATTGCATGCCATGATCTGAACTAGTCATTTTTAATGCTTAAACTATAGATTACAAATTTAAAAAAGAGTTGTAAATGAGGACTTTTATTGTATGATTTACTTTTCAATGACAGGGTTAAACAATCAGGGATGACATTTTATTCCTTGTACATTTGCTTCTCGTATGCGCTTTGGAAGTCTTTAATTTTCCTTGCTGCCATTATATAGTATTCAGATATCATTATACTGGTGTATTGCTGAAGCATAAAACATCTGAAAAAATTATTCTTTCATTAATTAGATTTTTTTTAATATATCTCTAAATCTTACATCATTAGCATTTATATTTTAATTTTTGAATACAGTTATATAATAGTTATTAGCAAAGGTGAGAGGCATTGTCTTGCATATATTGAAAAGTTAGTGTTTCTGTTATCCATGAGAAAAAATTATATAAGGCACATTAGATTTCATAATTAAAAACATTAAATAACAAAAGGTTGTTATAAGCCCTGACATTCATATAATATACACTATATATCTCCATTCTCTAGTGGTCTACATATTATTTTACATGAAAAAAACATGAATTTCCTCAAGTCTATTCCAAACGATTTTAAGGTGCTCTGAACTTTATTTCTGATCATGTGGTGGCAACAATAAAATGTTTAATGTTGCCACTAAACATTATAAAAGTAATAAAATAACATATTTCTTTTAAGTAGACTTTTAAAAACAGCTGAACATGTGAATGTATGGTGTAGTTTTTTGTGGTGTTAATTTATCTCACTTCATCCATTCTAAAGTAGCTTTTTTGGGGATTAATAGATAGATACCTATTGTCTAAATATTGTAGATTTTGGAATTTCAAACAAGAAATTACCTGTTTACCTCTTCCAGCATCTATACTTCATCAAAACATTTCTTTTTTTTTACAGATTAAATTATAACCATATAATATCACAAATTTTTGCACAAAAGATTCTTAAGACAAACAAGGTTAATCTCTCCTTAGTACGACACGTTATACAGTATAACAGTATCACCTGCTGGGGAACTTTGTCTGCATTTTATCCTTTTAAAGTTAACTGAAAATTAATAAGTTAAAACTGTCCTGTATACAAGACATCAGATAAACTTCATCTGCTGGCTTCCAAATCCTCTTACCACACGCTGACTTCAGTAATCAGACGTAAGCCTCACAATTAGGTGGATGGTTAGAGAATACATAGAAATAACGAGCTTTGCTGTAGATGAGAATTTGGACACATCAAAAATTTACTTCAGCTAAATGTAATTTACTTTTAATTACTTACTGTTTTGTAAGAACTTAGTCATATCCCAGACTTAAAAAAAACAAAAAACCATTCAGTTATACAGCATTGAACGCCTCATAGGTTTCTTTTATTAACTCTTAAGACTTCTATCTTGAGGTCCTGCACATACAGAATTACCTCCCGAGTGTGTGCTGGAGCTGTATTTTTTATTCACGTTTTATTTTTTCATTTTGCAGCAGATATGTTCATTTTTTCTATGTTCATTTGGTAATAATTTTGTTATCTCTTTCCTTTCATATACTGTAATTTTTATGTTAGTTACTGGTTCACCTCCTTTACATTATACATGTCGCAGCAGAGAAGTAGTGTGTTAAAGAAGTTATGAAAAAGAAAAGGAAACATTTTAAAAATAACTAAACATGATTGTCAATGTAATTGTCGTAGGCTTATTTTAGTATTGAGAGTGAATTTGATGATTGTAAAGAGTTTAATTTATGACTGTAAATTGTGTGTATGGGAAATGCACATTTTTAGGATGTAAGGATCTCTTTGTAAACGATGTTTGCAGTTCTGCCCTTGGGCTGTAAAATGACCAAGTTGTCTGCTGAGCTCACTCTGTGCAGGTGACGTACAGTTGGCCATGTGAGAAGCAATCTTGTGTCAAGTCAATGTTGACCTTTTTAAGGGTCTGGCTCTGTGACTTATTTATTGTTATTGAAGCAGACCGTTACTGGAAATTGAAGTTTGAATTGGAATCAGTATGGGTGAGGTTTAGAGGTAGCCTAAAAGAAGAATGAGCAGTCCTTCCACCCTTGAAGCAGTGAAGTAAAGAAGAAGGGAGCAGTGAGCACCACGAACTGCTGAGGAAAGTAAGGAAGTGAGTGAGCAGGCACATGAGCGCGGGATGTCATTAATGTATATAGGCAGGGAGCCAACCATGTGGTAGGTGAGTGGACAGCGGCCGTGCGGAAAAAGAAGGGGGACCTAGGGTGGTCCTTGTGCATCTCTGCCATGAAATAAATCCTCTGTTAATGGAAATAAGGAATGAAACTTCCAAAAGGAGAGGTTAGTTTCGAAAGTTCCTTACGGTATAATGGTGAGAACTGCCAAAAAGAAGACGTTATTTTCAAGTTCATTACAGGGCACGGCGCAAAATGAAACATACTTAACGTTTGTAAGTACAGTGTAAAGGATGAGCATGGGAAATTTGGGCTTCTTACGTGTATTGGAAGTCGCATAAATAGTGAGGAGTTTCCCCTATCTATATATACAGTTTAGGGGTTACACCCATTTCCTTCCCTTGTTACAATAGGACATGAAACATACCTAACTTTTGTAAGTATACTGCAAGGAATGAGCAAGTGAAATTTCAGCTTCACACCTATATGGAAAGTAGGAGAATTAGTGATGAGTCAGTGAGGGCTTTGCCTTTTATACAGTATGTATACAGTAGATTCAATTGTTTGTTTTTATATACGAGGGATATCCAGAAAAAAAGGTTACAACAGCTGTTAAAAATCGAAAATGGATATATTTCAACCAAATTTACAGGGTATGTTCCAAAATATGTGTTTATTTCTCAACATAATCGCCGTCAACTTCGATGCACTTCTTCAGCCTGGGCACCAGCTTTTTTATACCCTTGTCGAATTCGCTCCGCTCCACCTCCGAAAGCCACTTCTCCACTGTCTCCTTCACCTCCTCATCGTTGGAAAAACGTTTCCCACCCAAGAATTCTGTCAGTTTGGTGAAAAGGTGAAAATCTGAGGGCGCAAGGTCCGAGGAATAGGGTGGGTGGGTAACAATATCCCATCCAAAGGACACAAGCAGGTCCTGAGTCACACGAGCGGTATGGGGTCTGGCGTTGTCGTGAAGGAGGGACACACCACGAGTCAGCATTCCCCTCCTTTTGTCTTTAATCTTTTTTTTCAATTGTTTTAGGGTCTCACAATATGTTTCAGCATTGATGGTGGTCCCTTTGGCCATGAAATACACCAACAAAACCCCTTTTCTGTCCCAAAAGACAGATGCCATAATCTTCCGCTCTGAAAACTGAACTTTCAATTTTTTGGCTAATGGGGAATGGGTATGGCGCCATTGTTGGGACTGCCTTTTGGACTCAGGAGTATAGTGACATACCCAAGTTTCGTCTCCAGTCACAATAGAGTCAAGGAACGCCTCACCCTCGATTTCATAATACTGAAGAAATTCACGTGCAGCCAAAATGCAATTTTGGCGATGTTCTGGAGTCAACATTTTTGGCACCCATCTTGCACTCAGCTTCCTGTAATCAAGTTTTTCTGAGACAATTTCACCCATGAGACTTCGTGAGATGTGTGGGAACATTTCATGAAGGGTGTCAATCGTCACACGACGATCACTGCAAATTTTTTCATTAACTTGCTGCAGAAGCTCTTCTGAAACGAGAGACGGCCTCCCACTCCTTTCTTCGTCATGAGTGTCAGTGCGACCTTCTTTGAACAACCTAACCCAATTGTAAACATGCTGAGGTGACATTACCTCAGGTCCATAAGTTTCCACAAGCTGACGATGGATCTCGGTCGCAGATTCGCAACGCAAAGTGAGGAACTTGATGACCAAACGAATCTCGCATCGGCGGTATGTGAAGCAAACGGACTCAGCAGAGGTTGATGAACTCGCTTGCTGTGATGACATTTCACAACTGACTGACGCGATCCCGAGCTTATTTTGACCGTTAGGGACCCCTACACGCAGGTATGCCAACCTTCGAAAAAAAAAATTCCCTGCACCCTCCAGGGCACTTGTAACCTTTTTTTCTGGATATCCCTCGTATATAAGTAAACTCTACTATTTTGTTTTAAAATCTCTCAGTTTGCTTTTGCTTTCCTTGGAGAAGAATCTTTACAAGGTCATATACACTCTGTCTTATAAATTCTTTGTAATTAACTGTTGTATGTGTAATTATTTTGATCCAATATGTATTTTTTTTAATTTGTTCAAATTCATGGGTATTTGTTATATCTTGTGAACATCCTGACTGTTTTAAGGATATTAATGGGAACCTGGTTGGACAAGACTTTATATTTCCTTCAGATGGCTTTTCACAGGGGTTTTCATTCCACATTCTGTCCTGTGCTGGACTTTACTGTTAGTATTATTGTTTACCATGTAGTGTATGTAAATAATTATCACCATTGTGTACGTGCTTTTGTGTGATGTTCTTCTTTTTTTTCTTCAATATTTAATTAACATCAGTATTTCTGCTTGTGAATGTGTGTGTGCAGTGTCAAGGCTGAGTGCATTCCAGGGATTCACACAATAAAATAAACAAATTACCATCTTCAGATGGTGTGAATCTTAGCATCCTCATGACCACTACAACCCTGAATGGGATCCCAGTACATCTCTGACAGTCATTTACTGTTTATTCCAACCTGCTCTTCCAACCTTAAAGTAAGTTCTTGGCTTCAAAGCAGAGATGCTTGTTTTGGACAGGAGGCTGCCCCTACACAATCTCTTACTGAGGGGCAGTGATAGACTCGCCTGTTTGGATTTCTTAGCTGATCTGTCAGAAATTCAGAGAGCTCTCCCATTGGTTAGACAGGCACTAAAAAATGCTGCAATTTTTCTCAAACTAATTTTCAACATTTGTATTAAAATATATTATTAATATTGCATCTAATAAAAAGAAAGCAAAACAAACACAGTCATAAATTCTTTAATTTCCATTTCAGCAAAAGCATTACAATCAAAGAGCTAATTTCTACATTTTGAAATTTAGATAGGCCTGCAGTCTTGAGAAGCAATAGAGCCAATGACTTTGACGTTTCTGGACTCATGAGTAGCCACACAGGAGTATCTCGCATGACTCATCCACTCAGCAGCAGGCAGCTTCAGGTAACTAATAGCCAGGTAGGAATTTCCACTGCTGTCCAAGGACAGTGGGCTGGACTGAATGTTGTCCTTCACTCGCTGACCATCCACACTCCACTGGATGTCTATGTACTCCAGGAAGAAGCCGCTCACCAGGCAGCTGAGAATCATTTGGACTAAACCTTTAACTTGCTCTTGTGGAGGGAGAAGAACCTGAACAGATGGTGGAGGTAAGTGACTTACTGGAGGAAAGATAATATATACAGTAAGTATTCTTTACAGTGCAACATATGCAATATCATATTTTTTCTGATTTTTTTTTCAGATTAGCTTAATTTAACTTTAAAAATCAGGTGTACTGTAAAATGTTGAACTTTATTTAAACGAAAAATTCTAATACACATATATGTAACTAATTATAAATTAATATATGAATGCAATTTCTGATTGCTAAATTTTAAAAGATCCATCCATCCATTATCCAACCTGCTATACCATAACACAGGGTCACGGGGGTCTGCTGGAGCCAATCCCAGCCAACAAGGTAGGAAACAAACCCCAGGCAGAACACCAGCCTACCACAGGGCACGCACACACACACACTAGGGACAATTTCGAATCGCCAATGCACCTAACCTGCATGTCTTTGGATTGTGGGAGGAAACTGAAGTACCTGGAGAAAACCCACGGGGAGAACATGCAAACTCCAAGCAGGGAGAACCCGGGAAGCGAACCCGGGTTTCCTAACTGCTAGGCAGCAGTGCCACCCACTGCGCCACCGTGCCGGCCAATTTTAAAACAGGAAAAAAATGTTTTTTGAGAAATATAAATTTAAAACCGTCAGTGATTTTGTTTTTTTTTTTAATTTTCAAAAAGCAAAACATTACAACTTCATGTTACTCAATCAAACAAAAAATAACATAACAGATGCATTCAGTAACTTCAAAATCAGTGTAGAGAAAACAAACAGAAAGCACATAGCAATAAAAACGGAAAACAAGATTCAACACCCCCCAAAACCCTCAGTGATTTTAAAGAGGTTTAACAAGTTTTCATAGTTTTTAAGTCTTATTCAGGCTAAAAGGAACACAAAGTTAAATAAGTGTCTCATGTTTACAAAGTAAAACCTGGCGCTTTTAACCACACTCAGTTCTTAAGTAGCTGCTTGTGTCTCTCTGATGTTTCTAGTGTCAGGCAAGCTTTATTAATTTAAAATTAATTATTATCAAAATTGAGAGAAATGCTCTTATTATCATACATGTCACAATTAATTATATCTATCTATCTATCTATCTATTAGTATTTTACATAGCACTTTGCAGAAAGAACAGCATCACAAGTTCCTCTATTATGGCCACAAAATGATATTTCAGTATAACTAAGCAGACTGCAAGATTAAAATAATAGGTAATAAATTACTAGGAATACATATTTTGTAGTTTTTCATGTGTTTAGCTTGAGTTCAGCTTCTCCAAATATATAGAGCTGCTTACAATCATAACAAACCAATTTATTTATTGAATTATTTATTTTATTGTATCAATCCATTTCTCTTCTGAACTCACTTTTCTGGTGCCAAGCTGTGACACCTGAGTGCCAATCCCAGTAGCATCAATGATGAGCCAGGAAGTGCCATTCTCTTCAAGTATTGCTGCTTTTTGTATTTTTGTAAAAATGCATGTATTCTACGAGCCATTCAGTCCCTGTACAGGAGGAGCAGGAGCTTGGTCCGCAATGCCGGTAATAATCGGACTCGTTTCCTGTTGAGGTTGGACTCCTCAAGGGCTGCGCTTTGTCACCGATTCTGTTCATAGGTTTTATGGACAGAATTTCTAGGCGTAGCCAAAGAGCAGAGGGGGTCTAGGTCGGTGACCTCAGAATCTTGTCTCTGCTATTTGCTATTTGGTTCTGTTGGCATCATTGGACAGTGACCTTCAGCTCTCACTGGAGCGGTTCGCAGCCGAGTGTGAAGCGGCGGGGATGAGAATCAACACCTCTAAATCCGACGCCATGGCTCTCAGCCGGAAAAGGGTGGCATGCTCTCTCCGGGTTGGGAACACATTACTGCCTCAAGTGGAGGTGTTCAAGTATCTCAGGGTCTTGTTCACGAGTGAAGGAAGAATGGAGCGGGAGGTCGACAGACAGTTCGGTGCGGCATCCGCAGTAATGCAGGCTCTGCAATGGTCCATCTTGGTGAAGGCAGAGCTGAGACAAAAGGCAAGGCTGTCGATTTAGGTTCCTACCCTCACCTATGGCCACGAGCTTTGGGTAGTGACCGAAAGAGCAAGATTGTGCATACAAGCAGCCAAAATGAGGGGTGGCTGGACTTTCCCTTAGAGAAAGGGTGAGGAGTTCAGTTATCCAGGAGAGACGCGGAGTAGAGTCGCTGCTCCTCCGCATTGAGAGGAGTCAGTTGAGGTGGTTCGGGCATCTGGTCAGGATGCCCCTGGACGCCTCCCTTGTTCCAGGCATGCCCCACTGGGAGAAGGCCACAGGGCAGACCCAGGACACGCTGGAGGGATTATATCTCCCGGCTGACCTGAGAACGCCTCGGGTCCTACCAGAGGAGCTGGAGGAGGTGGCCAGGAAGAGGGAGGTCTGGGCTGCTGCCCCCGTGACCCGACCTCGGATAAGCGGTGGATAATGGATGGTATGTATTCCACTAAATTCATTAGCGCATGTTAAAAATATGCTGCAAAAATATTCTGACTTAAAACATGGCAGACTAAATTGTTATCAGAAAGTGCATTTCTCTCTTTAAATAAAATTTTTTTCAAAATGTTTATGATTTTCTTTTTATATACAAAACACAAATAATTTTTAAAATTTGGAAGAAATGGAGCTGCAGAATCATATATTGTTTTGTGCAGTTGTTTTAACTGTACTAGAAAATGTTTAGATCAGATTAGAAAGTGGATTGTATTTAGATGAACTTTTACCAAAAGTTTTCTGTTCATATCATTTTTGGAGTTTTTTGGGATAGGCAACTATGGTCAGCATAAGGACTTGAAAATGGATGGATGGACAGATGCATAGATGATTCTTATCTTATGCAACTTTAGGTCGCTACAAAAATCAAACTGGAAATTTGCATTTAGAGAATGGATATACATGTATATGTATTATATGTTTGCATGTTCTCCCCGTGTCTGCGTGGGTTTCCTCCGGGTACTCCAGTTTCCTCCCACAGTCCAAAGACATGCAGGTTAGGTGCATTGGCAATTCTAAATTGTCCCGTGTGTGTGTGTGCCCTGCGGTGGGCTGGCACCTTGCCTGGGGTTTGCTTCCTGCCTTGCGCCCTGTGTTGGCTGGGATTGGCTCCAGCAGACCCCGTGACCCTGTAGTTAGGGTATAGCGGGTTGGATAATGGATGGATGGATGAAAATAATAATTAGCAGAGTTTTAACAAATAAAATCTATAAAAGGTCCCTATACCTCACTATAAAGATTTTCATTAAATGCAATCATGTATTTAAAAAAGTTAACAGAAGAAAGTTACAATTTTGATAAATTTTTATTAACTGCTTAATAATTTGAGTTTTGTTTGTGCTACCTAAATGCTCAAATGCTTATTTTAACTGTGTTGAATGCATTTTAAATACTAATTATGCTATTATTGTAAACATTTATGAAGAGATATTGAGCTCAGCAGCATATGCTCAAAAATATATTAATAGCAAAAACATTAAAGGAATCCCTGTTTGACTTTGAACTGCCTATTTCTGAATGATTGATTTTTGACCAAGCACATCATTAAGTCTGTATGCCAATGCCTGATATTTCCTGATGAATGTTTAGTATGACTATAGTATGTCTGAAAACCTTTAAAAATACTAATTCTTCTGCTCCGTTGTATTCAGCAATTGGATGTGACTTTAATACAAACCCTTTGAAATATTTCCAATAAAGTCAATGAAATGTTCATAGGCTCTCTCATCTTTCTGTACCTGATTTTGTAGGCATGGCTAAGCAGGTCTGGATATTTCTGCATTCAGCAACATTCATCACAGTAAACATTGAAGAAACAAGTCTACTACTCTCATGAACTGAATCAACTGTACTCACTCAGCACTTGAACACAAGTACCTTCTCCCCATGCTTGCTGCCCATCAGCATAGTCAAACAAAACAGAAGTGTCTGTAATCATCATTTGCTTGGACATTATTAATTGTAAGAAGGAAATAACTCCTCTCTTGAAAGTACAAATCAATCTTATACCCTTGGACCTCTGGAGACTCTGTTGTCAGCAAAGTAATGCAGAACACCTTCAGAAGCTTTTCCAGGTGATTGGCGTACCCAGAGTATGTGCACCCTTGAAATGTTTTCATTTTTCATAGCACAATCCAGAGTGATGAACATGGATGGTTGATGGAGACTGAGAGAGAATAGCAGTACTGGCTACTAAAAGCCCTGAAAAGAAAGGATTCTTACTAGGACTAGTTGTTAAAATCTCTAATTCGTCAGCACAACAGTTGAAAGGAGAGGTCATCTTGAGTGGAGTGAAATTTGCCACAGATTGCGTGGTGAAACCAATGCGACACATCTTCAGTTGTGTGCCCCGACTTCATTGGGTGTTTCGGCCGCTTATCACAAGACAC
Source organism: Polypterus senegalus (assembly GCF_016835505.1). Taxonomy (NCBI): domain Eukaryota; kingdom Metazoa; phylum Chordata; class Cladistia; order Polypteriformes; family Polypteridae; genus Polypterus; species Polypterus senegalus. The sequence continues at coordinate 17,445 of NW_024385523.1, forward strand.
CCTCCGCCGGGGTTGGCCCACCCCTGGTTGATCAGGCCCGGGTGTGTGTAGCATGGATACATCACTCGATCAATTGGCAGCCCATGTTAAGTCCCTTTGTTTCAGCCACAGCCAGTGACTGCTCCGTTCTGCTACAGTGGCAAGCTCTTTTATTGCTTTCTGTTGAGCCTGCCCTCTGATCCCTACTTCCTTCAATAACCTCGTGGTGGAACTGGCTACAAACCAAAAGAAAGAAAGAAAGAAAGAAATTTGTTTATGCTTTAAAATATGTATCCCTACATGCTACAATTATAAATCACTACATTTACAAAGTAAACTTATTAAATCAGACCTTTTCAACATTAATAATGAAACTTCAGACAAAAATATTTGCAACATGAATTTCTTAATATTGGTTTACTTTGACTATATTTTTATTTCCTTTCCTTTCCCTTCTCTTACTCACCATGTAATAAATTGGCACAAATATTCTGTAAAGGGTTAATTTTAATAAGCTCATGTCGTGATCAAAACATTTCTTCAGCCATCTGCAAAATGCTCATTTAGCATACTGCTATATATAATGCAATTATGTTATGATGTATAAATAAATTCCTTTAAATATATTTTTCATTGGCTATTACATATGTTGTTTTTCTCAACACACCAATCCTCATTCAGCACAGACAGACAGAGAGTTAGCAGCTTGTTTTCTCTGAAATAGCACTGCACCTGCATCTCACAGTCGACTTGTTGCATATTTCTGTAAGCCAACTCCTAATTTGGAAAGAAGCAAAACAAACAAAAAAAAAACTATTTTTTGCTGGAATCTCTGACCTTCATTTCTCTCCTCTCCAGAGCATATCTCCACCTCTCCAGGGTCTCCTCAACCTGCTTCCTACTATCGCTACAGATCACAATGTCATCAGCAAACTTCATAGTCCATGGGGACTCCTGTCTAATCTCATCTGTCAGCCTGTCCATTACCACTGCAAATAAGAAATGGCTCAGAGCTGATCCCTGATTTAATCCCACCTCCACGTTGAATTCATCCGTCACTCCTACCGCAGACCTCACCACTGTCACACTTCCCTCGTACATCTCTTACATACTTCTCTGCCACACCCGCCTTGATCATATAATACCAGAACTCCTCTCGAGGTACCCTATCATATGCTTTCTCCAGGTCCACAAAGATGCAAAACAACTCCTTCTGGCCTTCACTATCCTTCTCCATCAACACCCTCAGAGCAAACGTCACATCTGTGGTGCTCTTTCCTGGCAGGAAACCATACTGCTGCTCACTAATCATCACCTCACTTCTTAACCTAACTTCCACTACTCTTTCGCACAACTTCATGCTGTGGCTTATTGATTTTATCCCCCTGTAGTTACTATACTTCTGCACATCCCTCTTATTCTTAAATATCGGCACCAGTTCACTCTACTCCTTGGGCATCCTCTTACTTTCCAAGATTCCATTAAACAATCTGGTTAAAAACTCCACTGCCGTCTCTCTTAAACACCTCCATGCTTCTATAGGTATGTCATCTGGACCAACGGCCCTTCTATTTTTCATCCTCTTCATAGTTGTCCTTACTTCCTCCTTGCACTTCCTGATTCACTAGAGATTTCGAGATTTCGTGTGGTTTGGACATGTGCAGAGGAGAGATGCTGGGTATATTTGGAGAAGGATGCTAAGGATAGAGCTGCCAGGGAAGCGGAAAAGAGGAAGGCCTAACCGAAGGTTTATGGATGAGGTGAGAGAGGACATGCAGGTGATGGGTATAACAGAACAAAATGCAGAGGACAGAAAGATGTGGAAGAAGACGATCTGCTGTGGCAACCCCTAACGGGAGCAGCCAAAAGAAGAAGAAGAAGATTTATCACTGAAAATGGGATGTTCTATTAAAACTGCTTAAAAAATCTGTACATAAATTACAAACTAAATGTATACTAAATGTATACTGATGAAAAATCCAAATTTTAACAAATCCATAACTTTCTTTATTTTTAAGATATAATTAAATGTTTGTAATACAATTAAACTAATTCAATATATTACACTTACATAAATTAATTTGTTCCACTATGATTAAAAATTTGAAATAAACATCAGTTTGATTTCTAGACAAAGGCATCACACAAATAGCTGGAACTAGGAGGAAGAGATTTGCATCAGGTCTATAGCAACACATACAATCTCTTTCTAATTTTATTCCGGGGCTGACCCTGCCATCTTTTGTTGCTGAAACAGCTGCCTATGATGCTACATTTAGAAAAGATCACAGAAGTGCGAAACTGAAAACAAAAAAATCATTTGAACCTGACAGAGAGGTATAAACTGCTTTTGTAGTGTTATTGCAGTGTTATTTGACAGAGCACAAACAAAGGGGCTCATGTAAAGATACAGTGCATAGGGAGCTTGTAAAGTTGTGCTAGTAAACTATAAATGGTATCAAATTAATTTGAAGTCAGTTGTGTTAATGTCAGCAATGGTCACCTCATTTTTGATGAAAGCTCCACTGTTGCCTGTTACTGTAGCAGGAGCAGCACATCTCTCCACATCCTGAATAAATGCTATACAGTCCAGGACTTCAAATTGGTTGCAATTATTTTATAAAATGAGTACAGACACTCAGGGGAAATGTAAATATAGAGAACATTAAGGACAATGCAAAAGAGTTTGAAAAAAAAGTTTGAAAATAGTAACTGAATAGGAAGCGATGAGGTGAGATTCACAGAATGGCCGATTCTCATCAAAACTAAAACATGGCTGACCTTCTAGGTTCTTTTGTATATTTGTAGTTTCTGTGAAATACAGAAAGTGCATATTGAGTTTGTAAAATTAATTTAGAAACAGTGGGAATTACTTTTTCACACAGGGCCACGTAGGTCTGGATTTTTTTTCTCCCTAAATAATAAAAACCATCATTTAAAAAATGCATTTTGTGTTTACTTGTGTTATATTTGACTAATGGTTAAATGTGTTTGATGATCAGAACCATTTTGTGTGACAAACATGCAAAAGAATAAGAAATCAGGAAGGTGGCAAATAGTTTTTAACACCACTGTATATATATATATATATATATATATATATATATATATATACTATATATATATATATATATAAAGATGTCCCAGATCAGACACCAACAAACAAAACAGGAAAGTATTTCTTGATTAGTTAGTTAGTTATTTAGTGATTATAGTGGTCAATTGATTATGCTAAATTACTAAAATATTCTAGAATCTCCATCTTCCTTGTTCTGTTAGCCTCCAACTGTGTCTATTCACAGTATCACTGTCACCTGAGTGTTTATTTTTCATATTGGCACGTGTGTCACCCACTGTTACAGAAGCTTAACCTACACCAGTGGTTCTCAAACTGGGTTGTGTGGCCCCCTGTGGTTTCGGTGGGACTTTGAGAAATGTTTGCATATTTATACTATTTATATTTTTATAATTATTAACCTTTACCATCTGAGGGGAAATAAGTGGCTGAGCTCCACCTTTACACCCACCACCTAGACCCGACCACTAATCTGCTGTTCCGTTACTCGCTGCCACCACATTGTTTTCCCACCGCTATCGTTCGGCACAAACCAGCCCTTATCATATTTATCATAATCAAAAATTATCGATTCTTTCGTACAATCAAATCAGTCGCAAACAATTTTCTTATATTTTACAAGCAAATAAGAGCACTAAAGGTGGATACTGATAATCAACAAACAACATATTTTACATTTTTTGTGATTTTAAGTGGTGAAATTGCCCACTCAACGCAAATGAAGTAAAAGTGTTCATAATGAGACAATTCAAAATAAAGCGCATGAGGCGCATGGTATCAAATGGGAACATGTCATTGGCGTGTGTACTGACGGCACTCCAACAATGCTTGGTTGCCGTTCTGGGTTTCATGCTTTGGTTAAGCAAAAATCCCCAGATATTATTGCTACACACTGTACTACGAGGTGTGGCAGAAAAGTAATGAGTCTGGCAACACTACAAGTGATCTGGCAACGCTGCGCTGTTGTCCTTGATAGAGCACGTGTATCAGTACCCTCCCATAGCTCAGTGCGAGTTTCAACTCCTTCCGTTAACTACGTGATTTTTGTGACTGCTATTAGCGAAGTTGTGTTTTTGGTTGTGCGTCACGCAAAATGGAACAGCGGAATTTGGAGCAACGTTGTGCCATTAAACGGCAAGTGTGACGTTTGAAAAGTTAAAACAGGCCTGGCCTATGGGGAACATTCTTTATCCAGAGTTCAAGTTTTTCAGGGAGGCCTTCAACTTCGAAAACCAATGAAAACATCGAACGTGTGAACACTCTTGTGAGATCAGACCGTCGTTTAACATTAAGAATGTTGAGTGAACAATTAAATTTGAACAGATTTACCGTTCATCAAATTTTCACTGAACATTTGCACATGCGAAAGGTCTGTGCCAAAATGGTGCCAAAAAACCTCACAATTGAGCAGAAGGACAATCGAAAAAACGCATTCCTGTGGTTCCCCAGCCCTCTTATTCACCTGACCTCAGTCCGTGTAACTTTTTCCTTTTTCCTAAACTGAAAAATGTCCTCAAAGGACGTCATTTCGGGACTTTAGAAAACATCCAAAAGAGTGTAACGGACATGCTGAAGACCATACCGGTTGAAGACTTCCAGTGCTGCTACCAACAGTGGGAACAACGTCTCCATCGGTGTGTAGCTGCCCAAGGAAACTACATTGAAAGGGATAACATTGATGTTTGAAAAAAAAAAACTTTGGTAAATAAAAAATCAGTCTCATTACTTTTCTGCCACACCTTGTATTCATCACCAAGCCTTAATGGTGAAAACAATGCCTGATGAGTTGAAAAATGTTCTCAATCAAGTGATTACAGCTGTAAATTTCATCAAATCTAACGCACTTAACTCTCGTTTGTTTTCTGAGTTATGCAAAGAAAGCGATTCAGAATTTGAAACACCCTTGTTGCACTCACACAAGAGGTGGTTTTCTAAAGGGAAAGTTTTAAAGAGAGTTTTCATACTATGTGAAGAAATTCAGCACTTTTTGCAAGATGCCAAACCAGACATGCACACTTAATTCTCCAATGTCTGTTTTCTTATATCCCTGTCATTTTTGGTCGACATATTTAAATCTGTGAATTCCCAAGGAAAAGATATCACAGTGCTCCATTGTCACGAAAAACTGACAGCTTTCAAAATGAAGCTCAAACTATGACATGGAAAGTTAGAGAATAAGAACTTTGCCCCATTTCCACAGCTGAACACATATATTAATGAAAATGAGCTTAACGTCGATGACGATATACTTGATGAAACCGCATGTATCAATTCTTAGCGAAGAAGTTTCTCACTATTTTCCTGACCTACGAGAATCTGAAAAATACCAACAATTTATTCAATAGCCCGTTTGTACTCTCCATTAGTGACCTGCCTTCGGAGGAAAATTTAATTCAAGATCAGTTTATTGATTTGATAAATGATGGCGGTGTAAAACATGTTTTCCGTGAAATGTGTTGTAGTATTTTTTGGATTGAAATGGCACAGTCCTATCCCGATGTTGCAAAGATGGCTCTAAGAGTGCTGATTCCATTCGCAACCACCTATGAGTGTGAGACGGCTTTTTCCACACTACTTACTATCAAAACAAAATCTTGCAACAGATTAGACGCAACAAATGATATGAGAGTTGCACTGGCCAAAACAAAGCCAAGCATAGAACTGGTTAAGGCAAAGCAGATGCATCCATCCCTTTAAAACATTAACTTAAATTTAATAACTAAGATGTACGTAATATTTTCTGAATAAATAATTGTTTGACAAAAAACGTTTTATTCACAGCAGCCTGTACCTATGCAGTGTCGCGCAGTGGGTATGTGGCACCCTTGTGCAAAGTATTTGGCGCCCCCAATTTTCTTGAAATAATATTGATTTTTAAATTTTTTATTAAAAGGGTCCACGAGCCATCGAACAATTTTTAAAGGGACTGCCACGCAAGAAATTCTAAAGAAGTTTGAGAACCGCTGATCGACACATATGATGCTGTTACTGACTTAACATTTCATTTTTAGGGAAGGACAACTGAACCAAATAAAATGAACAATGTAACTTAAGATTAAAACTGAAGTCCACACATAACAAAACTGGTACTGAGTTTGCTCAAACAAAAAAAAATACTGGGGTATTCCTGGGCTACCCTTAATCAGAACCAATTTTTACTTACTAGCTTCTTTATTTTCAGGTGCAGGTGTACCGAATTCCATAATTTTTATGTCTGCACATTGACACCATTTAGAAGAATCATAAAAATAGATATTTTTTTCTGTTTATTTTTATTTTCTCAACAGCACGTTTCCTCCAGAGTAATCCATCTTTCTCAACTATTTTAGACAATGATTCAGATAGCAAAGACTCAGGAACCAGGAACATACAGCAAAATTCAGACCTACTGCACATATAAGGCAACTAAACTCTAGTTTTTACTTAAATATCTGCTCTTAGACTCAAATACTATACATGGTAGATTCAATAGATACTGTAGATAAATTCTTTATTCATCCCCTATACTGGGGTCTTATGAAAAGAAAAACAATCTATTAATGTAATGTTCTGTATCTGCCTTTGGAAAAACAGGGTCAAAGGACAAGTGGGCAAAGTCCAGCCTAACTATTTAAAGGCTGAGAGAATAAGAGTGTGTGAGTGATTGTGTAATGTTATTTACTAATCTCACATCATGGTTTGTTTACCTGAGGAAGCTGTAAAGAAAACTTGTACCATTATTTTAGGAAACAGACAGATACAGTCTAAGATGTAAATCAAATTTTTGCCTCAGTGCTAAAGAGGGTTCAAAATTAGTCTCAGTCACTTGAAATATTCTTTTCATGTGGCAAAATAAAGAGACTGTAATTTGACTTTAAAATATATTAAACAATTGGTCTAAATAAACAAACTGCAGTATATCAAGGGGTGGCACAGTGGTAGCGATGCTGCCTCGCAGTAAGGAGACCCAGATTCGCTTCCCGGGTCCTCCCTGCGTGTAGTTTGCATGTTCTCCCTGTGTCTACGTGGGTTTCCTCTGGGTACTCCGGTTTCCTCCCAAAGTCCAAAGACATTCAGGTTGGGTGCATTGGTGATCCTAAATCGTGCTTGGTGTGTGGGTTGGCTGGGATTGGCTCCAGCAGACACTGTGACCCCGTGTTAGGATATAGCGGGTTGGATAATGACTGACTGACGGTATATCATGCAACAGGATTAAATGAATCCCTGGCCACACAGAGATTGAAATTAAGGTCTCTCTCGTTACCATTCAGTACCAAAAATGTGATCCAACTCTTCACAATACTGACTGGTTATATACATTATATTGTAAAGACGAATCAAATTTTCCTATTTGTCAATTATTGGTCCAGCTTTGTCATCAGGCTACTTTTTTCTGACTGTCACACAATGCATATCCAGAAGCTATAAAAGCTATTTATTGTTTCACTATTTAATTAAATATTGCAAGAAAATGCTTTGAAGTTTAAAATTTTACAGTTGTTTGTAATATTTAACTGATTGT
>NW_024385524.1:0-22110 GCF_016835505.1 Polypterus senegalus
CAATCATACAAATTAAATAGTACATTATCTAAATTAAGTTAACAATTTATCGTGAGGCACGGTGGCGTAGTCAGACTACTTTAAACTAGGACTTAGAGAGACAAGGATGCCTTGTCACCACTGCTTTGCATCCATTGAGCCACTGGCGTTCACTGTAGAAATGCTATTGAGATAAGGGATTATCAGAGAAGGACTTGAGCAGAAACTACCTCGCAGTTAGGAGACCAGAGTTAAGCTTCCGGTCCTCCCTCATGGAGTTCATGTTCTCCCATGTCTGTGGGTTTCCTCCGGGCACTCGGTTTCCTCCCAGTCCAAAGACATGCAGGTTAGGTGGATTGGCAATTCTAAATTGGCCTAGTGTGTGCTTGGTGTGTGGGTGTGTTTGTGTGTGTCCCTGCGGTGGGTTGGCACCCTGCTGGGATTGGTTCCTGCCTTGTGCCCTGTGTTGGCTGGGATTGGCCAGCAGACTCCGTGACCCTGTGTTGGATTCAGCGGGTTGGAAAATGGATGGTTTATCTGTAAAGTGTAAAATATACATACTCTACAGTAATACATTTCATCATAAAATTTTCAATCATACATCCTACTGTAGTATTCTAAAGCACACAACACCAAAGGAAAGCTCTTGGAAATTTAAATTGACTTCAAAGCCAAACATCATCATCTGTAAATATTTGCTCTCTTATAAATTTTCCATGTTCAATGTCTTCTAATAATGCTAAAGCAGCCATGGTAGTTGAAATAGTTATAAATGTTCCATGCACCATTATATTGTAACGAATGTTTACAATCAAGTACTTAAATTTGTAAATGATATACAATTAATTTCATTGTATTTGATAATGCCTGCATTATTGGTGTGAAGAAATTGAAACCACACAGAAACCACCCATTTACAAAACCAAGCAGAAATATGCATATGCATTGTGTGAGGCTGCTATTAAAATGTGCCTACTGTAGCTTTATGCAAGTTTAGTTTTATACATCTCGATGTGAGTGTGGGAGCGGGTTATCATAATATTTTTTGTGTATCGACTTGTTTATATATGAGACCAGGAGCAGATGATATTTACCCTCGAGTTCTTTAGGAGGTTAGTGAGTACATATATAAACACTTGCGCATGTTTTAGAAAGTCACTTCACACTGGGGAAATTCTTAAGGACTGAAGAATATTCAAGCAACTATAGGCCAGTAAAGCAACATATCACATGAAATTAAGGAATGGAATTATTAAGGAAAAGATGGAGCAACACATGGCAGAACAGGAGTTTTTCTGTACAGTCTGCATGGACTCGGATGAGGAAAGTCATGTTTTACCAGCATCAGGAATTCTATGAGGAAGCAACAAAGAATATGATCAGAGTAGAACATATGATATTATTTATCTCGACTTTCAGAAAGTATTTGATAAGGTCAAACATGAAAGGTTAGGAATCAGACTAAAAGAAGTGGGAGTTCAGGGCAGATTTAGCTAAAACACAACAAGGAGAGGGTAGGGGAACCCTATCAGAACTGGGTGATGTCCAAGAGTGGTTCAGAAGGGGTCAGTGTGGGGCTCTGCAATTAATAATATTTAAATGATTTGATTGGAATATAAACAAACTTGTTAAATCTAGATTATACAAAATAGGTGGATTGGCAGACAATCTGGAATCCATTGAATCATTACAAAGGGACATGGACAGCATACTGGCTTGGGCAGATTGCAGGCAAGTAGATGTAAAGTATTACACATAGGAAGTAAAATCATTGTTTGAATACACAATGGGAAGGTCTGAGAAGGATTTATTAGTCATGGTAATTATTCCTGTCAACTTCCAGACAGTGTTCAGAAGCCATTAAGAAGGCTAACAAGAATGTCAGGTTATATAGCACTTTGATGTGTGAGTACAAGTCAAGGAGGTTTCTGCTCAAGCTTTATAACACTGAGTGAGGCCTCATCTGGTGACTGTGTGCAGTTTGGTCTCCAGGCTACAAAAGAACATAGCAGTGCTAGAAAGGTCCAGAGAAGAGCAACTAGGCTGGCCAGGGCTACAGAGGATGAGTTATGAAGAAATATTAAAACAGCTGAGACTTTTCAGTTTAAGCAAAAGGAGATAAAAGTTTTACAGATTTTGAAAAGAATGATCAGTGGGCCAGGCCTGTTTTAGTTACGGTGAGTTCAAAGAAGAAAATTGGGATACAGTTGGAAACTGTTAAGGGTAAATTTCCTGTACAAACATTAGGAAGTTTTTCACAAACAGAGAATTATAGACACACGGAATTGGTTACTGAGTAGAGGTAGACAGTAGGACTTTAGAAACCTTCATTAGCTCAACTTGATGACATTTGGAGGAATTAAGTGAATAGGACTGGTGAGCTTTGTTGTCCTGATTGGCCTGTTCTCATCAAAATGTTTTCTGATGTTTTAAAGGAGATTATACTGTTTGTTGTTCTCTACTTCATTCATTTCTTCCATTCTTCCTCCCTTAATTCTTTCATATTCTATCTTTTCCATGTTCTTGTCATTGTCTTTTCTTCCTCGTCATACTTCACATATCTCATTGTCTGGTTCTTCCTTCTACTACTTTATTAATTCTCGTCCTCGTTCTCCTTTCCTCTCTTTCTCCATAGTTATCTGTCATTATCCTGAGTTGTTTTATCATTTTATTTCTTGCTATTTCTTCCTTTGTATTTTTGGTCTCATACACCAATTCCATTTTCTTTTCCTCTTTGGCCTCATGTCTTCTCCAACTCTCCACTTCTCTTTTATTCTTTCTTGCTCCTTCACTCCTCCTCCTCTATGAACCTCTTCCTGATCACCATTTTTTCTTCTTTTATCTCTACTCACTGTTTTGTTTTCTTTACTCTTTCCCATGACAGTTTTTCACTCAGCTACAGTCACCACATTCCATTCCTTCTGTTTCCCAAAGTGACCTCATAGGACAGAAGGACTGATCAACTGACATTGGGTGTAAAGACTGAGGTGCTGACAGGATTTCAAATTAAGTTGGTGACATCACAGTCAATCATTGCACTAGGAGGTTCATGAAGGTGTCCTTCAAGTCTCAGAGCATCATCACAGTGTCACAGATTTCTTCATTCCTTTTTTTTCTTTCCTTTCAGACTTCTGTCCACTCACCTTGGACCCCAACACAGCACACAATTGTCTCCATTTGTCAGAGGAAGACAAGAAGGTGGGAGTGAGGAGGCAGAGACCTCATACCCTGATCATCCTGACAGATTTGACACTTGGCTCAGGTTCTGTGCAGAGGGCTCTAGTGGGACTCGCTGTTACTGGGAGCTTGAGTGGAGTGGAAATGCAGCTAAGTTGGAGTGCGTATAAAGGAATTGGTAGGAAGGGAGGGAGATGGGATTTCTCTTGGATGCAATGACAAGTCCTGGTTTTGTTTCTGCTCTGACTCCAATTACTGTGCACGGCACAATACGAAGAATTGAAATCAGTGCCCTGTAGCCACAGAATAGGTGTGTTTTGGACTATTCTGTTGGCTCTCTGTCATTTATAGCATCTCAGACACAATGACCCTCCTGCAGAGGTTCAACACCGACTTTACTGAACCACTCTGCCCTGGGTTTGGGTTTGACTTTGACTCCAGTGTGACTATCTGCTCTCTCTGAACTTGTCAGACTCGTTGCCAGTGTTATATGCAGTTTACTTCATTTCTTCTTTCAGAATGGCTGTCATCTTTTTTAGAAAGAAGGGAAAATTCTGCACATGAACTGAACATAAACAGCCCCAGTTGATGTACAATCCTGTCAATAGCCACACAGTGGCGCTTTTGAATTGTTTAAAATTTACACTCAACCTTAAATTGAATAGCAAGTGTTTTGTCATGTAGGAGCCAGGTGAACCATTCTCATCTTTTGTACTTTTATGAAGACCTTAAGAAAATGTTATAAATCCCATACTTGAACCACACTGCCAGTTACTGCAGCTCAGCACTTCTTCCATTTCTCTTTTCAATTAAATCTGTAACTCCAGTCATTTTAGTGACAGTAAACAACAGGCACAACAAGTTACAGATTTAATCATATATATAAATAATATATCCAAAATAATAACCAAAAGTACAAATGTGTATGCTGCTTTACAATAATACACTCAATTGTGTTAGATGTGCAGCTTCAGGTGGCATTTAAACCTGTAGTTACACTCAATGCTTCTTCTTACCATCATCTGCCCAGGGCCAAGCAGCCTGCCCTTTCTCAATATGGCTACTGAGACAGAGGTGGGCTTCTTCAAGATGGATAAATGGCAAGCGAAGACAGAGAAGCAGAGAGACCAAATGTTATATCTGTTCTGTCACATTATGGACCAATTGGGTGTTGTGGTATGGAGTAGCCCTCCTGCTTCCACAACCAATCCTGATCAACCACCCCTAAGTCCTCCAGTCCCTACCACAGTCCAGTCCATTTATTTATTCTTCATTTAATAATTGACATCATGAAGGTGTTTGCCAAAATCACAATATAAATTTACCTGCCAAGTGCAAGGGTCTACTTAATCACTGAGCCATGGTGGATGCAGAGAATCCCCAGCACAATCTCGATAGAGGTGATCCAATACCAAAATACTTTACTTTGTCTATAAAAATATAAAATAAAATATACCTTTGAGTTTGAAGTGTTTATAATGGTAATAGATGGTGTCTTAGAAAGGCATCAAATGGCACAAATGAAATTGAATCGCTCTTCATGTCATATATGTGCCTTTCACTGTAACAAGAAAAAGCAATCAATTTAATAGGTCAACGAATGAAAGGAATAGAAAAGTAAAACAGGAGGACAAGGAGAATAGAAAAGGTGAAGAGGCGTTGTAGAGAGAGGACAATGCCTGCCACAAAGAACACAATTCTGTAAATGTAATATGAGAGGGGCAGAGAGCATGCATGAACTGCATAGTATTGCTCAGGCACTTATTTATTTATTTATTTATTTTTTCTCAAAGATCTAAAGAAAATTTTAATGAAATTTCACTTTAGAACTAGAGGCTGTTCAGAAATGTGGAGGACTGGAAAAATAAAAGAATTAATCTAAAGCTGATACTTCAATAGTGAATATTTATTGAGTTGACTGTAACAGACTTGTGATAAACATACATTTACTTAACTTCCTAAGTATTGCCAATAAAAGTATTAACTGAAAAAATTGTGGATGTTATGAATTTGTGTGAATTCCTTCACAGCAGCGTCTTATGTATGCACAAGTATGTGACTCAAACTGCCACTGAGTTGTTGTGTTGCTTAACTCACATCATTTCCCTCATAATGTAATAATCTGTTCATCAGCTATTTTACAGAGGTTCCAAGAGAAAAAAGAAATGCTCATATTCAATTGTCTCCCTTTAATTTCCATTCGGAAAATCACTTTGTCCAATTTATCTTCGCCTAACTCAAGGAAGCATGGTATGGGATGAGGTGCAGCCTGTCCCGATAGAATCACACACAAGACAGCAACTGTTTTCTAAATTCCTGAAAAACACATTTGTTTAATTTTATTAAGCAATAAGGAGTGACTGTGTGTTTATTGTGCATTGCATGTCCTTCCCTTTCTACCTCATGCTTCTCAGCACATTGGTGCAAGCACTGGCAGAGTTGATGCTCTCACAGCCCCCCAGGCCAAAGGGCCTCCTCATCACACTTCCACAAAGCTAGCCACAAACATGTACACTTAATTTTTGAAATCAGAAAAAAGTGTATTTTTAGGTTAAACAAACCAGTAACACGCTGTTATGTCACATGATGTTACAGGCAAAGATGGGTGGGTGCAGTAATACTTGAGAGCTGTAAAAAGTTAGCGAGTAAACAATCATGCATCACAATAAGAAGAAGCAAATATCTAAGTGATGTTTAAAGCAAAGCAATTGGCATAAGAGTGATTAAATCATCAGTCATCAGATGCAAACAGATATGAGGATTGTTTGCATCTCTCAATCTACTGACTACAGACCTACATTGTATTGAAAACTCATCAGAAACTTGCAAAGACTTTGTTGGACAGTTATCTTATCCAAAGATCTTGACTATATGTTGTTCTCCTCTCTTGCTTAATTAATCTTAGCCTGAAGAGGTCTATTAATTTTCATATCTAAGGTGTCTCACCTAAAGGTTTTCAATGCTGTTACTTGTCCTAGTGTTTATATAAACAAAAGGAATTCCAGTCTCTGGATAACATCTCGACTGAAGAAGGGGCCTGAGTTGACTCTAAAGCTTGTATTTTGTAATCTTTATAGTTAGCCAATAATAGGTGTCATTTTGCTCGACTTCTCACAGTGGCCGGCCAAAGCAGCATATACACTTGTCATTTCTAGTAATTCAGACTTTATATATATATATATATATATATATATATATATATATATATATATATATATATTTTTATATATATATATATATATATATATATATATATATATATATATATATATATTTATTTATTTTTTTTATTTTTTTTTTTTAAGAAATAATTAGGCGAGACATAAAATTTGCCCTTGTATAATGTCTGGAAATACTAGGTAGTCTAACAAGATTGATACTGGTCTTTAGAATCTGTAGTAACAAAGAATGAAGGAAGGAAGGTGAAGATGTCAAGAGGAACTGGAAGTGAAGTCATCGGAAATAGACAGAGTAGAAAATATGCCTTATTCTTCAAGCAGGTCTATAGAAAGGGGAAAAAAGCATTAGTGCTTGTCTCCCACCCTTCATCTCTTTTGTTTTACCATGTATTGGACCTTTTGGCTGCCCCCTAAGTGCATGTGTGTGACTATATATATATCTTATATATACACATTATGTCTGTCTGTCTGGCCCTGAAGTGCTTGAGGCAGCCGGAAGTGTGAAGCTACAGCATGAAGCTCAAAGAGCGGCAAGGTGACCCCAAATTAACAAGTCGGAAGAAGAAAGAAGTGTGAGGCTACAGCAGGAAGCTGAAAGAAGTGAAATCTGTTACCAAAGAGTGAAACCGCTGAGGAAAGACAAACAAGAGAGAAACTTGCTTAGCCTCTGATAGAAAGGCGGAACGCATCGGCAAAATGAAACGCTGACTCAATTTTTTCAGGCATTTCAATATTTTCTAGGAGCTTTTTACAACACGGGTTTACAGCTAACATCAGCCTTTCTTCTCTCCATCGGCTGGCATGGTGTTTCAAGACCTTCCTTATATTCACAGCTTCCCAGCCCGGGTGCATGCTTGTCTTGGGTCACGCATGTGTTGCGTCCTGCACTGCTGCTGTCGACTGCCACAAAATAAAGTGCAGGTTCCTGCCTTATAGGCGGCCAGGAATCCTGCCGACTCCTCAGATGGAAAGGCCAACCCTGACACAGACAGGCATAGGACACAACTTCAAACACACGTGAGTTTTATTTTCTTTTTTCCTTGTGGGTAATGCCTTCCCCATTCCCTAAGCTCAACCTGAACCAAGCACAACACAATACTCTTTCCTAGAATCTTAACTAAGAAAAGAAAATCCAAGCAGATTTCTCCAGTTTTGATGTCACTACATTGGTTACCTGTGCTATTTAGAATTGACTTTAAAATAGTGCTAATGGTTTACAAAGTCTTAAATAATCTCTCCATCCTATATTCCAGAATTCCTTTCCCCTTATACTCCAAATCCTAACCTTTGCTCTTCAGTGTTCCTTAGAATTCCAAGAGCTAAATTTACAAGAAGTGGTGAAGGCTGACCTTCAGCTGTTATGCACCAAAAATCTGGAATAGCTTACCCGATAGAAATTTGCCTGGCTGATACGATTGGAGCACTTTAAAAAACTGCTAAAAACAAATTATTTCAACATGCCTTTCTAATAGCTTCATATTAGTCTAATCTTGATATTCTGTATATTCAATTAATTATCATTATCATTCATGGTGGCTCCGAAATCCGTACTAACCCCTACTCTTTTCTGGTTTCTTTGGTGACTGATCTGCACACAACCACCTAATCAAAGCACCGTGCTGTCCCTACATTTATGGATTGAAGGCCAAAAGTCCACATGAACATCATCTTCGTCTAGTTCTTCTATGTGAACCCTGAATACAATGAGGACTGATTAGGTAATTTATGTTGAGGTAGAATACCTAGAGGGGCTGGGCGGTCTTGTGGCCTCAGAACCCCTGCAGATTTTGAACCCTGCAGATTTTATTTTTCTCAGCCATCTGGAGTTTTTTTTTTGTTATTTCTGTCCTCCTGGCCATTGAACCATAATTTTATTCTATGTTATGAGTGTTCCTATTACTATTTTCTTATTTATTTTCTCTTTTTCTCTTTCTTCATTATGTAAAAGCACTTTGAGCTACATCAATTGTATAAAAATGTGCTATATAAATAAATGTTGTTGTTGTTCCTCCTTTTCCTTTTCTCCTCCACTCCTCCCAGTGTGGGCGCTTTTTCTCTATTGGTTTCCGTGACTGAAGACAGAGAATATAATTAAAATTAGTAAAAATATTTTATTAATACACACCAGGCAAAAGGTAAGAATGACGAGAGAAGCACAGTCCTAGGACACCTGCCCTTCATCTGCCCCCAGGTGTCGGTGTCCTAAATCTTTTATAATGCTAAGCGCAAAATTTTACCTTATGACTTTAGTTGCACAAGAATTTCAAGACATTACATCTTTACAATAGTTTTGTTTGGATCAGCAATTACACAATTTTAAAGGTCATCAGTTGGGCACTTGTAACTTCTTGTTCGTTACAGAAAACAGAAGCTGCACTTTGGCCAGAGACAGACTTCCGTGCCCTTAGCACATACACCAGATTTGATCAATAACTGATTTTTATTTTTCCATTCCCCCTTTTATCAATCTGGGCATGATAAAATAGTGAAGAAAATTCAGAAGGCGGAGGTAAGGGATGGGGAAGGAGGAGGAGAGGGGAAGGGATAGAACTGAAGAGGCAATTTGGAGCATATGTTCCTCGTGAGCATATAGGCCTTGGCTATAGAAGCAGTGAAATATTTGGATATTATATAGCGAATAAGAGGAACAATGCAACATCGATAAGTAAAAGGACAATGAATACTACTGCCAAAGAAATAAATACTGATTTTAGCCTTTGGCCCCATGACCCAAAGGTGGATATGAACCATCGATCCCAAGGGTCAGAAATGCCTGAGTTAGTGGCAAGTTCATTGGAAAGAGATGTTAGGCTGGCTAGTGCTCGAGTAATGGACCCATCAGGTGCAGTATTATTAGGGATATATGTACAACAAGCATCACCAAACATAGCACATACTCCACCTTTCTCAGCAAGTAACATATCTAGGGCCAAACGATTTTGCCAAGTCATTAGGGAGGTACGATCTAATTGTTCATGAATACCTTCTATAGCATTTCTAGGTAAAATTAAGGAAACGCTGCTGGTTATAATATAAGTAATTAATCCAGTCAAGCGTTTTTATTAATGGCAATCTGAGGTATGATAGATTCAAATCCAGCTGCTACCTGATCCCTTGCTTTAAACTTATCTGGGACTCCTCTGGGAACTCCTATAGAATCAATATATACTCCTGGGCCGTGCAGGGAGAAGCTGGAGGAAGAGTCTGGGAGGGAACGGGTTGCGGAAGGAAGTGGAGAGCTGGGAATTCGGGGGGTGATACAGAGAGTGTGAAGAGGGTAGGGATAATAATCGAAAGGGCATAACTAGCTGTACAGGGGCACAAGTGCCAGACCAATCGAAAGGCAAGATATCAAACAGTTTTGACCTACGACACATCCACCAAATATCAGATCTAGGGGTAGTTTGGGAAAGCAAAAATTTTGAAAGAGTGGAATTAAAAAGAGGTGGAATTGACATGGAAGGTTTGGCAGAAGGAAGAAGGTAATTCTCCTACCCAAGCAGTTCCATTTGATTTAAAACATGTGAAATTTCCTTCGTGGGACTGAAACATGGGGTAGTCATATGACGAATGGGGAAAAAGAACAGATAAAGCGGCCAATTGGAATCAATAGAAGTTTTGGACGTAGTAAATAAGAGAGAAGACAAGGCAGACCAGTAGGGTCAGAAATGTTAGATAATGGGAAAGGGACTGTTGCTAGAGAAAAACGTGCTTGTTAAGGTGGTTAGATTCAAAGCCTGAACTAGGGGTTTTTCCTCACTGCGGATGCAAATGTCAAAAACTAAGTAGGAAGAGAGGACAGAGGAGAGGGAGCAGGTGCCTTGACCTTAATTTGAAAAGTCCTCGGGATCATGACCACTAGCATATGCAGCTAAGACATAAGTTCCTGAATCATGCAAAAGAAGGATTCTTTAGAGTAATGATTAATGGGTTACACTGATTCTTAGCACACTCATGAGAGGCATGTCCCTTTAAAATAGAGAATCGAGTCTTTAGGCCATACTGAGTAGCCTGCCAGGGTTCATAACCCCAGTCATTTGGTCCTGTGTTTGCAAACACATCACTCCAGAAGCCACATTCAGAGTCAGATGAAGCAAAACTTGAGTCAGAGTCATAAACCGGGTAGCTCACACAGACATATTTGTTAGGCCATTCCCATTGCTCCTGTCTGCCAGTACAGGGAACAATTGCACAAAAGTCAACCTGGAATGAGGCAGTTTCCTCAACCTGGAAAGTCAGTGTCACCCGTGAAGTGGATAATGGAAGAAAAAAACAACAAGAGTATGTATATTATGGGTGCCATCTTTTGCAGTGCGAAGCGTGAATCCAGGGGCAATCCTTCAACCTTTACAGCGTGTGGTGTGGACAAAAGAACTTGGAACGGTCCTTCCACCTAGGCTGATGCCAATGTTTCCTCCGGGTGTCTCGAACCAGGATCCAGGTGCCCAAGGGAATCGGCAGTCTTAGATGGAGGGCTGGTTCTCCAAGCCTGATTAACCTGCTCGTGGACTTCCTTCAGGGACGCCGGAGGCCTGTAAGACTAGAGAGAAGATCATTGTCCACGGTATGCAGGTTCACATTTCCTATAACCATGCCAACGGGCATGGGTCGTCCGTCAGGATTTCAAACGCGATAGCCCCAATTGCCGGTGTGTCCGCCCCTCAATCCCATTAAAGCCAGGGTAAAGCATCTGGCCAGGATAAATTGGTTTGTTCACAAATTTTTGCAAGCTTAGCTTTTAGGGTGCCATTGCATCGTTCCACAATACCCCACTTTGTGGATGGTATTTTGCAGTAATGATGTACATTGATCTTAGCCAGGTAGTCGAATTCATTTATAATGGAATTCACAAAGTGAGTACCATTATCTGTCTGTAACTTGCGGATGCCCCATCTTGGAATAATTTCTTTAATTATGCTTTAGCAACGTTTTGGAATCATTGCGTTTTGAAGGAAGCTTCTACGCCGGGAGAACACATCGACAATCACAAGGCAATGCCGGTACCTTTAGAGCGGTGTTAGTTCAATAAAATCCATTTGGAGGTGTTCAAAGCGGACCCATTGGGTTAGGGTAATCAGCGGGACTTACCTGAGTGCCTTTTCCTACATTAAACCTTTGACATAATGCACAGCGTCTACAGAATTGCTCTGCATATGTAGAGAAGCCTACAACTTCCCAATGTTTTCAACATCTTGAACCATGGCATCTTTCCAGCATGGTCAAGGCCATGAGCTATTTTGCCACCTGGAAAAGAGCTTTTGGGAGAAAAGGTTTGTTAGTTTGCTGATGAGTCCAGACTCCATCAGAGGGATCCTTCTTTGGACCACTTTTCTTTTCAATGTCCGTGGCTGCACTCTGTAAAAAATAATTTGATTATCAGGGTCCTTGTCATTTCTCTGTTGGAATAAAGAGATAGGTGTGTTACTGTATGCAGCCTTTTGCAAAGTAATCTGCCAATTCATTTCCTTTGCTGACAGGTCCTGTTTTCCTGTGTGAGCTTGACATTTAACAATGCGCTAGTTTTGATGGTTTAGTTATGGCTTCCAAGAGGATTCGATTAACTTTTGATGTTGGATGGGCTTGCCAGTACTGGTCTTAAATCCTTAATTTCCATATGCCCATGATCATGGCAGACTCCAAAGGCATATCTGGAATCTGTATAAATTGTTATGATTTTTCCTTCGGACAGCTGACATGCTCGGGTGGCGCTATTAATTCAGCTGCTTGTGCACTTAAACTTGATGAAATTCGATTTGCTTCCAGGCGGTCCTGGACCACTGCGTAACTAGTTGAGGTGCTCCGTTTTCCAATCGCAAAGAACATCCGTCTACAAAAATATTTTCTCCAATTTCTAAGGTGTTTCCTGTAGATCTACTCGAGGCTTTACAACCTTTGCTATTTCTGTATGCAATTATGCGGTTTCGTCGTTATTTGTTGGCAACAGGGTGGCTGGATTTAAAGTGGAGCATCTTTCAATGTGACGTTTGACAAAGTACAGGTACATTCTGATAGTGTATTGCCCTAGCAGTAGTGAGATGGGAGTCTTAGCCTGTACTAAAATGGAATGTACAGCGTGAGGCACCTTTACTGTTAGGGCTCCTGAGCACTATATCTGTACTGGCTAGCACAGCTTCTGTTGTGGCAGCCACAGCCCTAAGGCAAAGGCGGAAGTGCTGCGCCACAGGATCAATTTTTTCGAAAAATAAGCTATTGGCCTTGTTTTATCCCCATGTAATTGTGTTAAACTGCATTCATATATCCCCCATTTCGTCCACGATCAGAGTAAAGGCGAGAAAAGTCCGAGGCCAAGGCTGAGTGCCACGAAGTGCATTTTAAGTCACAGAGAGCCTTCTCAGCCTGCTTCGGTCCATTGCACCCTGACCAGAAAGAGGAAGGCCAGGGGTGTTTGCTAAATCTTATGCTTAACGGCTGTGCTCTTTCAGTGAAATTCAAAATCCATTGCGGCAGTAACCCGAATGCCCAATACAGACATAACCTGTTGTTTTTGACAGGTCTGAGAAGATTTTGAGATGGTGTTAATCGATCGCTAGAAGAGCTCTTGTTCCATTTGTGATGTCATGACCTAAATATTTTACAGTTGTTTGAATTAATTGCAATTTAGCCTTTGAAACTTTATGTCCATTGTCCCCCAGAAACTGCAGTAGTTTTTTAGTGTCTTGCGTACAATCTTCTTCAGTAGCACTGCATAACATAATATCATCTACATACTGTATTAATGTACTACCTCGTCTGGCCAGAACCCTTCTAGAATTTTGAGCAGCGCTTGTCCATACATAAGGGCTTCAGTATATCCCTGAGGCATAACAGTCCATGTCAAGCGCGGCTTTGGAAAGTAAAAGCAAACCAGAATTGCAAGTCAGGGTGTACAGGGATAGAGAAAAAAGCATTAGCTAAATCAATTACTGAAAATAACGAGCAGAGGGAGGAGGATTGCAGAAAGAATAGTGGAAGGATTAGGTACAATAGGAGCTCTAGGAAAGATTGCAGCATTCACTTGTTGTAAGTCTTGTACAAAACGCCATGAACCGTCAGCCTTTTTTATAGGTAAAATGGAAGAATTAACTGGAGAATATTTAATTGAATAATACGCGTTTCACAAGATCGGAATGTCGAGTGAGATGCCAGCCTCTGCTTCAGGAGCAGAGGATACTGGGCGCGTGCTTGAGACGGAAAGAAGATTTAGGGTAGATCACCAGAGGCTCACAATGGGCTATCCTTCCATAATCATTTTTACCCTGAGACCACAAAGAGTCAGGAAGTGCTGAGAGCCAAGAAGGGAAGTGGTTTGACAGACAACGCAGAAAGGGAAGTGCAGCATAATGTACGATGTACTAAAAATCAGTTTGAGCACAACTTTAGTTATTAAATGGTCTGAGGGATCAAAACCACCTGAAGCAACATGTACCCAGTCTGTTCTATTAAGACATTGTTCTACCCATGGTCCGATTTCCACCCAATGAACAGTGCTTGATTTAGCTAAAGAAATATGAGACACTGATCCCCGAGATAAAAAGATACTCTGTGCACATGTAAGATGTACAAGTGCAGCCGCTTTTGTGGAGGAAATGAAATGCAGGGGATGTGAAGGGTTTCAGGGCAGGTTCCTGAAGAAAGAAAGATTCTAGCCAAGGGGTGTCTACTTCTGCAGGGAAATATTGGGCAGTGCAATAGGGTGTCAGGGCTTGGAGATTGGGAAACAAGCAGGAGAAATGAGTGAAGGGCTTTAAGAAGGATGGTGTGTGGGGAAACATTTCATTGAAATGGAGAGAGAAGTTTTGTCAGAGATCCCTTCCTAAAGAGGTTAACTGGACAGAAACTGATTTAAAAGAAATCAGTGTGTTAAAGTGGAATCACTGGAATGCAGCTGAACTCGAAGAATCTCTTGAGGCAGGGACCTCCTTCAGCGAAAGGAGCTGGCGCTGTGGCTCCTGTGTCCACGAGGGAAAACAGTTTCAGTGCCATTCACCAGCCAGCAAAGTCAATAATGGATCAGTCTCTGAATTATGGGTGAGCAAAGGTAGTTGAAGAGAAGGGCTGGGGATCCCGCGTTCCTATGTCCATGAAACATCAAATTGTTCAGGTGGTGGAGGGAGGGTGGGCACTTGTGAGGGGCAATTGCGGCAGAAGTGTCCCATTTCACCACACCCGTAACAAGCATATGGTGTAGCGTTTGGATCTGGAGGGAGGCAGCTGGTGGATGATCCACTTGGATTAGGTAACATATATCCGCTACCTTGTCCCGTCCACACCCTTGTCCCCAGAAAAATCCTCCACGTCCCGACTTCTGCGGGTGGCCCCACCAGTGTAATAGTTCATTTGTGCTGCAATCAGCTTTGTCGGGTGTCTGACTCTTTCTGCTTGCTCTGTTGTTCAGCATGCGTGCGGACGTTTACTTCCTCAAGCGGCAGCCTCTCATCTAATACAAGATACCTTGTTTTGAATGTAACTTCTAGATCGGAAACAAAAGAGGAACTGCAGTTTGTTCAGTTGTCTGGATATTCAAGGCCGGAGTGTGTTGCCATTAACTCTTAAATTCAGTGTGCCCATTCATCTACTGTCTCTTTTTTTTTTTCTGTTTGGCAGCCGAGATAAGAGACCAGTCTCTGCCTTTCTTATACTTGTCCTTAATATTATTTTAACATGTTCCCATTGGCGTAATAAAGGACCTTCATCCCGGCCCGAGGCAACCTCGTTCCACTACTAGGTTTCCGTTATGCTGTCCATGATTGACAGTCTCCCATGTGGTGCCAAGCTTTCTCCACAGCACCTGAGTCCATTCTGGCATTAGGCTTATACGCATATCATACAGCTGCTGTAATTGTTCTATGAATTTTTTAAACACACCGATGACTTTGGGATCAGGCAATTCGGACTAGCGTCCTTCAGCTCTTGAATGTCTCAGTTACGATGTATCATTACAGTAGTGGGGTTTGCTCCTGCAGGTTGCATTGAATCGTAGTCGGGGGTTCTGGATCTCAATCAGGGGCATTCAATAAGGGGCCTGTGGGTTTGGGGACTTTAAGGGGGATTGAAAGGTGGTGTTTTGATTAGGGGGCTGAAGGAATAGGGTTTGACTTCTAGTGCGTTGTGAAATGGAGGTTCTAGGATGCATGAAACCCACCTGCGAACCCATTCACGTTACTTTTGTCATTCCCGGATCAGTGTGTAATGAGGGATCATAATGATATTCTTCAAAGAAACCAGACCCCAAGGGATCATCTTTTAATTCTGGTGCGGTTCCGAATCTGCTTGCACTTTCTGTAAGCTATAAATAACTTTTTTTTCTAGTTCTAACTTTCTGCAGCCAATAATTCATTTCTGTACTGCCTTTAAATTACAATCTTTAATAACCAACTCCCATCTGTCATACATAACACATACCTCTATTACAACATCCTCATACACTTCTACATACAACACCCTTGTGCATTTCTACATAATATTTTTCTAATTTTCTGTATCTCACTTGCATCTCCTGTCCTTCTAATGGCCATCGCCCACACGCTCTGCTTATTCCATTTTTACATGCCCTTTTAAAATCCAATCCTGTGTTTTTCTCTATTAACTTTCTAGGTGACCCTTTTTTGTACGCGTCTGCTGATCGTCAAAACAATCCTTCCAGCATAAAAGACTTAACGGTCGCGGTTAGCAGCTTGCTGTATATTCCCATTTTTCCTTTGCTTTTCCCCGGCCCTGTGCCAGATTTATCTTTCTATCCTTGTCCTACTCGTCCCCTGTCCGATGAACTATTGGAATGCTGAGTGTGCCACTCACCCGCCCAACGTTCCTTTAATATTCCCAGGGGATATACTACACTATTTCCTACGTTACTGTCACAGTGCGGTGAAAAGCAAATATTTATTTCTAGTAGTGCTTTTTTTTTACTCCCCTTGTTTTTTAACCTGTTATTCTTCTATTCTATGCTCTATCCTCTGTCCAATAGATTTGTCGGGGTTTATGGGTGTGCCCGCACGGATCCGTCCTAAATCCCCTTTTAATTCCCAGAGGATAGTGTTCTATACTATCTTTCCCAACAGGAGTGACCTAAAACAAGGTATTTCTTTTCCATTACTATTCGGTCACTTTTTATACTCTACAGCAAGCCCCCCAGCTTATCTTTTACGAAACCTCGGTTACTTACACCCACCTGGTGTTAGTCAGCTCTGTCAAGAAAATCCTTCTAGTCACCGTGGTTGTACCCAGAAGGAGACGGGACTCCTCAGGTGATCTCAGGACAGAGGCAGTCCTAACTTTTATCAGCTGCTTACTCTGCTGCAGGTGTACACTGTAGCGGCAGTCTGCTTCAAGAAGATCAGCATGCAGATCTTCTTAAACTCGAGTCAGCGGCCGTCTCCCTTCGTTGAAGCAGCAGAAAACTGTGGGCAGCTTTTTCTCTATTCGTTTCGTGACTGAAGACAGAGATATAATTAAAATTAGTAAAAATATTTTATTTATTACACACCAGGCAAGGTAAGAATGACAGAGAAGCACAGTCCTAGGACACCTGCCCTTCATCTGCAGTATGTAGGTGTCCTAAATCTTTTATAATGCTAGCGTAAAATTTTACCTTATGACTTTAGTTGCACAGAATTTCAAGACATTACATCTTTACAATAGTTTTGTTTGGATCAGCAATTACACAATTTTAAAGGTCATCAGTTGGGCACTTGTAACTTCTTGTAGCTTCAGAAAACAAGCTGCACTTGTGAAGACAGACTTCTGTGGCTCCTTGGCACGCAACCAGATTTGATCAATATGATTTTTATTTTTCCACACCAGCAAGCTTTGCCTCACTCCTCCTGACTCTGGCTCCCGAATAATGACTGCTGGCTCCTTTTTATAATGCCCCTGGAAGTGCTCCAGGTGCTCATTAATCTACTTCGGCAGAACTGCTGAGTGTGGGGAAGAATTACCAAGAGGGTTCAAGCAGCTGTTGCAGCACCTGGTGACCCTAGCAGGGCTGCATCCACTCCAACTCCCATGCCCTACAGGAGTTCGAGGCACCGGGGCTGCCATCTACATCCGGGGAGGTAACCTCTGGTTAGGTTGGCTCCTCTGGTCCTTCCAGCTTGCAGGTGCCCCAGCTAGTCAAGGGTCCCAGCCCTCTGTCACTTTTTTATATATATATATATATATATATATATTATATATATATATATATATTATATATTGACTGTACCTGTCCTCCCTTGTAGTTGTGAAAAGGACAAGCTTTGAAAATCAATAAAAAAATTTAAATATCTAATAATTTGTATTGAGAAGAATTTATATTGATAGCTTCTGATCAAGGCCTCTTGATATACAATAT
Organism: Polypterus senegalus; assembly: GCF_016835505.1. Taxonomy (NCBI): domain Eukaryota; kingdom Metazoa; phylum Chordata; class Cladistia; order Polypteriformes; family Polypteridae; genus Polypterus; species Polypterus senegalus. Next base: position 17,665 of record NW_024385524.1, read on the forward strand.
TTTGGTTCTGCTGTCAGGGGTGAGAATGTAGCTGTGATCTCTTGCCTTTATTGCTCAGTTGGATTTAGTTTATGGGTTCTGGCTAGCGTGGTGGTGGCTGATACTGCTTTTCTGATCATGATTGCCTGCTCTTCAATACAATTATCGCTTATCGTATGCACTCCAGATTGGATGTGGAGACATACGACTTATGCATGGAGCTTGGCATTGCTTCGTCTTGGTATATACACTCTCTCTCGGAGTCATTTTAATGCAACCTCTACTGGAGTAACCAAGGATTACAACCTGACTTTGTGAAGCATGTTAGTTTCTCAACCCATGATAAGGACCATACTATAGATCTTGTATGTTCCACGGTCTGCAGAATGTCTTTACATCTAGTTCTGTCATGATATCTCAGATCATAATCTTATTGAATTTAGTTTCACTTATCCCTGCCTAAAATAAGTCAAAATCTAAATAACTAATGTAATATCAAGAATATTAATCAGTTATCCTTTTTATGTCTGTCGGTGCTTTCTGTCTCCATGATGTTTTTGGGTTATCTTGTCCTATGCAGATTTTATCTCTATATAATTCCACAATGTTACAAAATTTGGATCATTATGCACCTATTAAATCCTTGATTGTTCCTACTACCCAGTCACTCTTCATGGTTTTCAGCAGAACTGCGTACCATGAAACAAACTGGTCACCGCTTGAAAAGGCTCTGGAAGAAGATTGGTCTGGCTGTTCCGTCCTGGCTATACTGAACAGTGAAGGAATACAGATCGCCTTATCTGCTATGCGTTCAAAGTACTATTCCACCCTTATTGACTCTGTCACTCAAGATCTCAGTTTAACACAGTTAACTGACTTTGTCAACCTGCTTTAAAATCCTAATTTCTCTGTTGAGCACTGTAATGTATTTCTAGACAATTTTCAGTCAAAATTATGACCATATATCAAGGTTTTTTACTAACCTTTTCTCACCTCCGTCGACTGATTCTACTGCTAAATCTCCAGTTTATTTAGCTAAATTTAATCTGACTACATCAACTTACATTGCTGAGGTAATATCTAAATTAAATCAATCTACCAGCCACCTAGATCCTGCCCCTACTTTACTGATTAAAGGTTTGCACTGACAAACTTTCTGCTCCCATTTCTCATTTTATCAACTGTAGTTTCTGCACCTGTGTTGTTCCAGTGACTTAAAACTGCTGCTATAACTCCTGTTTTAAAAAAACTTTGTGCCAATCTCTAATCTTCCATTTATGCTAAGATCTTAGAAAGGTTGTTGCTGCTCAACTCAATGATTATTTAAATATGCATAACCTGCTTGAGCCTTTTCAATCTGGACTCAGGAGCCCTACATAGCACTGAAACTACATTACTTAAGGTAAGCAATGACTTACTTATAACCACAGATTTTGGGATGGCGCTATTCTAGTTCTCCTTGACGTTTGATACAGTTAACCATGACATTTTACTGTCCCGACTTTCGCTATTGGTATCTCTGGTGCTGCTCTTTGTTGGTTTACATCATACCTCAGTGATCGCCAGTACTCGTCTTCATTAAGGAATACAAATCTTCCACTACTTCACTCATACAAGGTATTCCTCAGGGTCAGTTCTAGGTCAACCCTCTTTAACATCTATATGCTCCCATTAGGTGAGATTATTCCTCGATATGGTCTGAGTTTTCCACTGCTATGCTGATGACACACAACTTTATGTAAGTGTTGATGCAACTGAAATATTTTCACCTGTTACTGACTGACTGCTTCGGAAATCAATCATTGGATGACAGATAATTTTATATGACTTAATCCTGATAAAACAGAAATCTATTGGTTGGTACCAAATCTGTCCTCCTACCCGTTGTGAGCTAAAATTGACATTGATGTGATCCTGGTTGAACCCTCAGCATTAGTCCATTATTTGGGTCTTTTTGATCAGCTCATTACTTCCAACCACACATTAGCTCAATCGTACAGACAGCCTTTTTTCACCTTTGCAACATTGCCCATCTACATTCTTTCCTCAGTGTGAAGGATGCTGAAACTACAGTGACCAGATTTTCTGGGATCAACCTTCTGGAGCCCAGAAGCCAGATAGACTTTAATAATGGAAATGCCTATTTTCATGTTTCCTGTATCTTATTCTGTATGAGTTTCGTCCATTTGAAACAATCATATTATTAAACCACAAACATATACCCATTTTCAAAGTAGGGTTCTATACCATTGTATGCTATTTTTTGTGAAATTACAGGCTAGATCTTGCCAAAACAGTTTGTGAAAATTGACTAAAAGACACGCTTTCCTGAAGAGCAAATAACAAACTCAAAAGCATCATGAGGCACCAACATTGATGGACTGAAAGCCAGAAGTCTACGTGACCATCATCATCAAGTCCTTCAATGAAAACCCTAAATACAAAGAGGACTGTTTGACTTATGTTAGGTAGATTGCCCAGAGGAGACTGGGCGGTCTCTTAGTCTGGAACCCCTACAGATTTTATTTTTTTCTCCAGCCTTTGGAGTTTTTTGTTTTTTCTGTCCACCCTGGCCATCGGACCTTACTCTTATTCTATGTTAATTAATGTTGACTTATGTTTATCTTTTATTGTGTCTTCTATTTCTCTATTCATTTTGTAAAGCACTTTGAGCTACATTTTTTTTTATGAATATGTGCTATATAAATAAATGTTGATTGATTGATTGATTGATTGGAAGACATAATCAAATTCTGCCATGAGTTTCACATTATGACATGGAACATTATAGTTGACAAAGTGCTGAAAGATTTTCCATCCATCGTTTCTCTATTGGTAATTCTGCTGTACTCCATTCATTAACTTTTTCTCTGGGTGACATATCTTTGGATATTGGATATCTCATCAAACAGTTCATTGTCATTTTATCTTGTCAGGAAATATGTCATTCACAAAACCAATGCACTTTTGAACATCTTCCCATGAGAGTAGTGATCTCAAAAGCACCCAATCAAAATATCTATCCCTTGAAATTGATTGCACCAGCGTCCAAGTAATTTGCACTGGTTTCATAAAGTTCAATCATTTGTGAAGAGATCTTCTTCATCAATCTCATTCTCTGACAGAGAGGCTGAGGTCAGAGGTGCTGAAGTCATTAGAAGTTATGAGAGAAGGGAGGTGAGAAAGGCTGAAGAGAAAATGGAGCAACTGGAGAAGGAGATCACGGAGTTGAAGGAGAAATGCTGAGTTGTCAGAGCTTTCACAGACAGATGATCACATCCACTTCCTAAAGGTGAAATGGATGATGTGAAGGACTACCAGAAGGCCTGTGGAACACATACGTCCTATTTTTCAATTTCTCCTTCTCTTTTCTCTCTTCATCTAGACATTCCCTCTCTCCATTTCCCACTTGGAGATGAAGACACAAGAAACGTTAGTGTTAATGGAGATTTTGTTTCTGAGACCTGAGAATGAGTCAGTCTGATCTGAAGAAGAATCTGCAGGAGATCAGTGGCTGGGAGTTTGCGAAGACCAGTGAGACTGGTGGGTTGTGTGCTATCAACTGACCAGACTGATCCCAAGGTGGTAGATAAAGCTGTCTTGCTTGTCATAAGTGTTGCAGGCTAACATTTTACTTTTCTTTTTGTTTTCTTTGGGGCTGATGTCTCAGGTCAATCCTACAGAATCTGAGGATCAGAAATTGACTTTTAAAATGTAAGTTTACTTATGGTTGAGTTTAAGCAAGCAAAACAGAAGATTTTTATTATTTACTGTGAATTAAGTGTAATCAGCAGTATACCAGTATTTCATGGAAAATATAGGCTCTGTTTGTACTGGGGAAAGTAAATGTCTTCCTTGTAGCTTTGACTAGAGTACACCAGGTGGCGCTGTAACATACTAACCTATATGCACTGGGTTGGTATAAAGTCAAACTTCTATTATGAACTGCAGGTATAGAAGAAAAGTTCCCTTCTTGAAGTAATGGCTGCTTCTCAGTCTTTCATGCTGGACTAAGTACTTGGCTTGACAGACCGGATCCTGCTTTCTGGTCTACAAAGCAGGGAACCTCTCATCGTTTTTCTGGTTTCAGGCATTTTGTTGTTGTGAGAGTGTTCTCAGTAGTATGCCCCAATGTTCAGTGAGTGTGCCCTCTCACAGAAATATGGGTGCAGCTAGGTTTTAAGGAATGTGAACCTCTTGTGATTGGATTAAAGTCACTTCTAGTTAGAAAATCAGGGCCTGCTCATAGGCACATTATTTTTCCATCACAGTTATCATTTGTTGAGTTTGTTCTTGTGTCTATTTTCTTGGTGTCTTCTGGCCTGAAGCATCTGCAGAGGCCTTTCAAAGATTGTTCACTATTTACACCTTTGTTATCAGATGTAGTACAGGCTGGACTTAGTATGTTGAGATCAGCCACTTGTTTGAATGTAAATGGCGGTTTTTGACCAAAATTCAACCCTGGGG
>NW_024385525.1:0-36678 GCF_016835505.1 Polypterus senegalus
TGTTTTCCAATAGCATTGTAACGGCCGACCCCTTACCCAGCCAGCAGCTACACCTCCAAGACCTGTGACCTGGATAATTTACTGAGATAAATCTAACTATCAAGCCGTACCTCTAACAAAGTACACTTTCCCCACAATCGACGGTGTAAATATAAACTCACAAAAGCAAATATGTAAAATTATACTGATTAAGTGAAAGCTGAGAAGAAAACATTGTCCTAGATTTGGACTTTCATTTCTCAGAAATGGGTACATAAAATGACCATAAAGGCATTTTTAGAAAATATATGAATATAACTTTGTTAATACTCTGCATATTTTATTTTTGAATGCATCAGGTGGACATGACAGTCATTTAGGTGCTGGTAGGGCTTCCTTCTCCTGGAAAATGGTCATTGCATTCTTGTTTTGTTTTTTTCTGTAAATATTCAGTTAAAATGTATTTTCACTATATTTAGAAATTCAAACTCTGTATCAGGAGAAAGATAAGACTACAGACCAAAGAAATTGGGATTCTTCTTGTGAAATGTTGTACCATTGAGGTTTACTCATTTGCCATCAAATAACACTTATTGTAGTCAGAGATGTATACCCTAGTGGTATCTTCACACTTTGACGATTTTAATTTTTAAGGACGTGAGGATTTATTTGCGTGTCTCATTAAAAAAGGTGTTCGCTCCATTTTATATGACTATTAAGTATTTACATAAAAAAACATCTTAACTATAATGCTACCATCACCAGAACAAGCAGGCAGAAACTGGCTGAATGACAAGGTAATCATTGTTTAATATTTCTCAGATCTCTACTAACATTTTGAAGAGGGATCTCATGGATATTGTGCTTGAAGAGGGAGATGAGGCAGAACTTGGACTGTTATTGACCTGCCAAAAATTAGGGAAGTTGTGTGTCAGCCACACTTTACAAGGGAGACCCGCTTAGAATGGCTAGGTACACATCTACTTGTTGTTGTTATTTTTGCATTGACATTTAGCTAATGCTGCAATTCACAATAACAAAATTAATTGTTGAATTTATGTTTCAAAAACATTAAGTTAAGTTAAGTGGTTTGTGAGGAGATGTAACAGTGATTTTTTTTTTTTTCATTTGGGTTTTTTTTTGGTTCTGGGTGTAAAAACTGATATTATTGGGGCTGTTAGCATACACAAGTTGTCATGTAATTGCTATTTTAATCATGTTGTTTACAGATGTAGTCAACAGGAAAACTCGTCATTTTATATTATGATTGGTTTCAAATTGATTATGCAATCACAGAATTTTTAAAGTGTGGAAAATCGATTGAGGCCCGTTTATCAGAATATAGAGTAGATGGCAAAAGAGGTGCTCAGTTCTCTCATCAGTTACTCAGAATTTTGAGCTGCTATTTGTTCCACCAGGCTGGTAGGAATAGATAAGAAGGCTTAAGAAAAATACAAATATATCTTTATTTAATAGGAAGGTACAATGGCTGAGATTACCAAGTGTGTTTTATTCAGTATTGTTTAATGCTATTTTGAACAAGCTCATTTGTTATATATATTGTTATAATTATTAATTGGCATAATTAAAATGTGTATGCCTGTTGACCATTGTGATTTTTTTAATAGACTAGTAATACATTTGCAGTTGTGAATATTTTCTTATGTACATACTTTAAATATTTGCTAAAATGTTATGATCATCTTCACAGTAAAACAGTGTTATTGTCTCACATGAGAAAAGGCTTAATTTCTTATTAGATAAAGCAATAAATATTGGGTAACAGGTAAACTCATTATTCAGGAACATTTGGAAAGAGCTGGAAGGAGGTTGAAAAAAAAATCGCACAAAGCTGACAGAAACACAGTACATTTTATATTTGATCATTTTAAACTATTGTAATTTTATTTTAAATGTAAAAGAAGCACAAATATGCATTTAAATGTTTTGTAGTATTTGAAAATTGCTACATTTATTTTGATATACCATGGATGCATTTACTTTTCTAATGGCAATAAACAGCCCATGGCATTTATGTATTTAGACGGTAATTTGATATTGATTTGAAAGATTTCCAGATTAATATTTATGCCACATGTGTGTGAATAACCATGAAAGGGTAGGGAAGGATGCAAAATGATGCACCATATAAGGTTGTAATAAACCGATATTTTAACAGCATTACAGATTAGAAAAGGTGTACTGGCCTTTGCATAAAAAAATGTTAAATATTCATTACAGGAAAACCAGCTAAGGAATGACTAATGAAAATGGTTTCTGATGGTGCTTCATCGACATCCAGCTTCTCCCTGTTATGCAGGCAGCATAAAAGACAGTCTCTTGGAATGGGACTGTGCTAGTGCAATTAGCATTGTAGGCATTGTGGATAGTAGTTCTACTCAGTTAAATTAATTTCAATTAGATGATGCTTCTACTCTTTTAGCACTAGACCTGTGGTACATGATATATTGTAGACAGAGCCAGCTAATATAAGAATATAGTGAAATGCTTAAAGGCAATTTTGATGCTTTAAATGTAAACAAATCTGAGTTTTGTTTGAATTCCTTAAGCGTAAAGTGTAATCTTCATTCCAAAAAAGGTGAAGGTGAGCCTATTGATTTTAATGTTCAATTGCTTATTGCCTACATTCACTGCATGAGTCAGTGGCAAAGACCACTGTTCTGCTTTTTTTCTGCAGTCTACTACACAAACTCTAAGCATGTGTGGGGCTTATGATAGGATTGAAACTTTTTTTATTGAGAAGATGAATACATGTATAAGAATATCATTTTTCTTTTTGATTTATTATACCTTAATAATTTTTAGCTCTGATAACTAAGTACCATTATAAGATGTTAAATGTTTATATCACATTTTAAAGGGCAATATCATTTTCTGACCAAATTATGAAGCCCTTTAGTCACCAAATCCTTCTGATTGGCTATTTTATATTATTCACACTTTTTTTTTTTGCTTTTACATATGCTACTTCTGTGCACTGCACCATGGGCTGTAGATTATCTGAAGGGTTTTTTTTTCAACTTCTCCTGTACAGTTTATCAGCTTTATATATAGATTTTGCTTGCACTTGATTTATACTTTCTCACAAGCAAACACATAGCTTTACATAAACTTTTATTTTAATGCTTTATCAGAAATGTTTTACAAATAGTGTGCCATGTAAATGAAATGAAAACTAAAGCACTGGGTGTTAGTTTATGACTGCTGTACAATTACCTATTCAGCTTTGTACAAACAGACAAATAGTATACATTAATTTATATTTAACATTGTATAGTTTTTGTTTCACTGTATCTCAGATATCAGAGGCTTGTGTATCTCAAAATTTAATGTGATTATATTAATCATTTTCCTATTTTCTCCTGTTTGCAGATCCTGTCAATGGGTATGATGACTGAATATTATCACTACTTCTTCACCACACTGGTAAGTGCGAAATATTAATACAATTGATTTTAGGCAAAGACAAAGCAAATAATAAGCATCTTGTAGATGTTGTAGAGTTGAAACATTTTACGCCCAATCCAGCCGTGTGGGTAAGCAGTCTCCTTATCTCAGACATAACCACTGTCTTAACTCCATTCTCGTCCATGTTACCCTTATTTTTCTTGCCAGATAAGTCTTTATCTTTAAATCCCAATCTAATCTGATGTATGTTTGTTAACCCAAATAGTTTACTCCATGCCAGGAAAAAATGCACCATGCCTAGCTTACTTTTTTAAAAAAACCTACAATGTAAGCAAGCTTGCTTTTGCCGTGTACTGACATGGTAGACATTGACAAGGCCCTTTGAAAATCTTCACCCTTCAGCAATACCTTCTTCTACCTTATTTTAGCTAGGAAGCACTGACAATATAATTGAGACCCACATCCACCTAGCAATAGTGCAGTTACATCAGTTACCAACCATTTTATCCTCTTAATTCCTGTCATTTTTAGGGTGTTTTTTTTTCAACATCCCAGCTAAAACCAGATCTCAGGGTTACATGACCTGGATAAGAGCCTCAGTCCTGTACTTGACCTCCAAAGCAAGTCAAGTCATGTGATTTTTATTTATATAGCATATTTCAAAAACATTAGTCATACCAAAGTGCCGTACTATTTGACAAAAAGTTAAAGAAATGTAAAATTACACTAAAGCAAAATACAAAAAACAGTACACAACTTAATAAGAAAGCAATCAAATACAATTACAATAGAAACAGTAAAAATAACTGGTAAAATCAAGCCAAGATATAAACCTATGCAAAATCTAAAGACAATGAATAAAAATATGTTTTCAAACGAGAATTAAAAGTGTCCATAGATTGAGGTAATCTGACACGTTGTCAAATTACATCCCAAAGCCTGGGTGCCGCAATAGGCAAAGCATGACAACATTTGGACTTTGAAGGAGACCGTGGAATATGAATGAATGAATGAATGAATGATCCTTATTGTCATTGTCACAGGTACAACGAAATTGGAAGATGTCTCTGGTCAGTGTATTTTCACATTATCACGTTATCACAAAAAAACAAAAAAAAAAACTCATACCTGTGGTGTGCTGTTCAAAAACTGATAAATGTGGAAAAAAAATTATAAAAGAAACACGCTATTGTTGTTATGACTCTGACGTTGGATTGTGTCTTTCACCGTGCTTTAAGATTTATCATATAAAAGACTCATTTTCAGAGTATATACTGTTTTGGCATCATTAATAGTATTATACTGTTATTATTTATTTATATTCATCGTTGCTCGTATTGTTTTTATCGTTATACTTTTGAGAGTTAATAATAATGTAATTTTTCATGTCAGAAAAATGCAATACTTTTAAATGTTTTTTTGGAATAAAATGCAGCGGAAATGGAGACACTGGCTGGATAGAGTGGAACATCTTTAAAAGAATTTAGCTTACCTTGAAGTCAGCTAAAAACCTGAATGTCAGAGAGTGTTTATATTTTTAGCTGGTTTGATGTTATTTCAGCCGGCCAATAAGAATTTGAAAGTAGGGGTCCTATATTATCAGTTCCACCATTATAATATTAGTTAGCAACTTGAAATAGGCCTGCCTCTAAAATGTTTTATAGCTACAACCACCTTGGAAAAGATGCTAAACTTCATTTAGGAAATAACTTGACTTAATGGCGGACAGGTTATACTTCATTCATTGCCTAGTGCGTTATTTTGTGTTCCTGAGGCTGTCCATGTTCTGAAAGCATGACTTAGTTCTGGCTGGCTACTATGGCATTCTTCTGACAACTGCATTAATAGGAAGTGATTTCAGGTGGTCATTTATGAAAACATATATGAAGGAGTACATTTTAGGCTGTAATATCTGTAACAGAGAAAAATTCTGTAAGGTAACTGACTGACATTGGGATACTTAAACAAATTCCTCCACATCGCAAAAATTAAATCTAGGCAAGTTAAAGTACTTACGTATATCATGCCATTAAATCTCATTTTCATTTTGTAAGAATTATTGACTTATCAAAAAATTTATATTTATGATTACTTAGCTTACTTTAAGAAATTTTGTCAAGTAAATTTTGCTTGTCCAATTGGCAGATTTTTTGCTAAATAAAAGCAAAACAACTCCTATTTAAAGCTTTTTTTTGTCTAGTGTTTGCATATGCATTTTTTTGCAGACATGGGCAGATTTTATTAAAACACTTCCTATTATGTCCTACTACCATTGTTGTGAATATCGTCAAACTTGTAGAATTGTGTTGAAGTCAGTAGGGAAGGATAAACTGAACTAGATTTGACTAGATTATAATGGTGCCGTTATCTTTAACTCTTTGAGGGCTGAATATTTTTTCCAAAAAACACAGTTTCTGAAAAGCAATGGTTTCACACAGAAATCAACATTAAATGTCTGTTACTGCATGCTGTGGCTGCCAGTTTGCCAAGAATATGCGGCAGGCTTGCTGCCAGGTTGTCTTTGCGTGGATGGGGCAGCAGCAACAGCAGGAATCACGGTCGCAGTGCATTGCAATCTGGTTTCTACCTCTTACCATTGTTAAGTGGCAGTCTTCCTGGCAAACACTGCTGTAGGCGTGTCAACAACATGAATCTGTTGAGCACCATGATTAGCTGGGGATCAGTCAGCTGAAGCTGGAACCTCACTTTCATTTTCGATCACTTGTATCAAAATTGAAGTCCGGCAAGTCATTGTCCAGTTCAGAGATAATAGGCAAAACTTCATCCATGGAGTATTTTGCTTCATGCATTCGCTTTGATCTCTCTCCATTATGTCAGTGCCATTTTTGCCATTGTTTGCGCCGTGCTACTCACACGAGTGCAGGAAGTCTCGGTCAAACCAATGAAGCTAAGGCAGAGATGCCAAATCATATATTTTATCAAAACAAAGCAGAAATGCTGAAATCATGGTCAAAATCAGAAAAATATCTAGGTCTTTTAATGGCAAACAATTCAAAGTGGCATGTCATGATTGAAGCTGTTCTGTTTTTTTTTTTCATTCTGTTTTTGAAGTCATGCTGAGGGCTCTTCATACTGTCTATGCTGATGCTTTGCACTTTTTCTTCTATCAAAAGATAGAAACTTCTTGTAAATAGTAATAAAACTTACATTATTATTTCATAGAGTATCCTGTGTTGGGGGGCATCAGGCCCTTCAAGATTTGTTTTTTATCTCTACAAGGCTAATTACACATGCATAGAGTACACACCTCCTTCTTTATTCTGACAGGGAACTTGACGATTGAACTGGAACTTTTGGCGACAGAGATAACTTGTTACTTATGTTGTAAATGTTTCATAACAGGTTTGAGAACCTGCATGTACTTATATGTGCTACCACTAAGCCCTACAGAGTCTGTAATGCAAATGATCAGCATTATATACCCAGGGGGCAGTCCAATCCAATGTTGGCTGTTACAACTCCAGGGGGATGGCGTGTTGGCCTTCCAAAGCATTATGGGGCGCTGAGGAAAAAAGTTCTCCTAAACCAGCCAAATTATCAGTAATTCAATGAACAAGGGAAAATGCAGCCAATTCGCTGCAAATAACGCTTTAGCAAAATTCACTGATCAGCATTAATGGTGAGATGAGAAATCAAACAGTAGCAATGTAAAGCATAAATAAAAAATAATATTATCCTAGAAATTTCTTTTACTGTTGTCATGATTCATTAATAGTGAAAGAACACAATGAGTTATTGTACAATTTACATTAACCAAGTAATAAATATTATTCTAATTTTTAGATCAGGTACTATACATGAGAGAAACGATAACTTACAACTATTACCACCACCATCATACAATAGCAGCCATTCCAATATATTTTAATAGCTGTATGTTGTCTTCAGGACAAAAACAACCTCAAGACTCCTTAACATTTTTACTATATTCGTGAACTTGGAGAGACGTCGGCTAACTCTAAAGAATTATCCAGGACAGAGTATGTGCACCTACATGTGCTTGTTCCCCCACTGGCTTTTGTAAGAAGACACTGGTGATGCCATACCTTAGCCGTATTACTGGCATATGAGTCCTATTAATCTTTGTCCCGAGAAAATACCTCCAGATAGACAATGTTTTTAGTGAAAACTTAAAGCCTCGCCCTCTGTTGCCAAGGTGTTTCACATGCACATTGTTGAGCCAGTGTTTGCTTCCTTTCGACATGACTCTCCATCTGTGTCGTTAGCTTGATGTTGTTGTTGTACAGTGGCATTTGCTGCACACAGGTCTTTCACAGTGAGGTGCATGCAAATGCCATCTAGTGGCGGTGGTTGAGTGTGAGCAGAGCGGACTGCTCTATACAAACACACACACAAGCATAGAGGTCTTTTGTTTCTATGTGTTGTGATAAGAATAAAGCTTCCACAAAAAAAGAAAAAGGTTTGGGGATTGTCCACATATATCGTCTCCCAGACAATTGCAAAATAAAGGGATTCAAAATGACTTTACAGTACAGAATGAATGAATCAATGGTAACAAAATGGCGTTTATATAGCAGAAGGTATCATGGGAAAGGAAATGGTTGGCAGGAAGTGATGATTGAAGGCGGGAACATGGAATCATCGTCATCAGGAGCAGACCGAAGCAATGGATCGTGGAACCGGAAGTGACGTCATCGGAGTGTAAGCGGAAGTGACGTCATTGCGGCCATTTTGAAGCCGGAAATGAATATGTTTATTTTTCTTCCAGTTCTCTGTGGGTAAGAAGAGATTTAGGTAAGCACCATGTGACAGTCCCTTGTCTCGCGAGATTTCACTCACCTTTTGGCTCTTTGACTGCCCCCAACTCACACGTGTGTGACAGTGTCTAATACTATTTATATATATTTAGTGTCACTAATTACACTGTACTTACTATGTAATTGCCTGTATAAGTGCAGAACAACTAGGTGTTATTACATTGTATTTACTGTGTGATGCTGTGCTTAAGAACTTACTTGTAATTGTTATTCCACAATTTATATACATACATACATACTGTCACGCTTGGGTCACAGATTTGCACAGAGACACAGGAGGTCGTAGAAACAAGAAGGATTTTTATTCAAACACTGCAAACACATGAGCTTAAACGTGCTCCATGACAAGTCAGAGATGACAGTTCCGCTAGGAGCAGAGAGAGATAAAAGCAAACAATCAATTCCCAAAACTGACAGGCGCTGCTCAAGGCTTATAAGTCGGCGGAGTACCGCGTGAGGCTTGTATTACGCGTTATAGTGCAAGGATAAGGAGCAATGTGAGGGTGGTAGTCAGTGTTTCAGGGTTTGTGGTTTTCCCAGGGGCATCTGTATCTATTTGGGGTGTGATCAACCCTCCAGCTCACACCCTCCCCCTCAGCTTTATTCACATTCCTGTGAATCAAGCAACTCTCTGTACCAGGTTCATTTAGTCATGATAATACGTCTGCGTTGACGTGTTCAGAACCTGGTCGGTGCTTTACTGTGAAACTGTAAGGTTGTAAACCCAGAAACCATCTCATTAGATGAAAGTTTGTATCTTTCTGTCGGTACAACCACTGAGTGGAGCATGATCAGTTACCAAAGTGAAGTTTCGTCCCCACAAGTAATAGCGAAGCGCTTCCACAGCCCACCTAATTGCCAAGCATTCTTTCTCAATTGTAGAATAATTGCGTTCCCTAGGAAGTAATTTCCTACTCAAATATGTGATTGGATGTTCCTCCATCAAAATTTGTGACAGGACTGCCCACACCAAATGCACTTGCGTCTGTTTGCAAGATAAAATCTTTTGTGAAATCCGGGTTCCTTAGAACCGGGTAAGAAGACAATGCTTTTTTTAAATCGTTGAAAGAACATTCGCAATTTTCTGTCCACAGATAGGTGGTTTTTCTGCCTCTAGTAAGTTCTGTAAGAGGAGCAGCTCTATGTGCAAAATTTGGAATGAATTTTCTGTAGTAACCAGCGAGTCCCAGAAAGCGCGTACTTGTTTCTGTGTCTCAGGTCTCGGGTAAACAAGCATTTCTTCTATTTTCCTTAATTGTGGCTAAGTAAACCCTTGCCCATAGAATAGCCTAAGTAATGAGTCTCGGACATGCCTAGTTTACATTTCTTAGGGTTAGCAGTAAGGCCAGCCTGTCTCAAGCTTTCAAGAACGGCTTGAAGCCACTCTAAGTGTGTTTTCCAATCATTGCTAAAAATCACGACATCGTCAAGGTATGCCCCGGAATATTCAGAATGAGGGCGTAGGATCTGATCCATCATACGCTGAAAAGTTAGAGGTGCCCGTGAAGACCAAACGGAGTCTTGTAAATTCATAGAGTCCGTCAGAGTCGCAAATGCCGTTTTCTCACAACTGCTAGCCTCTAAAGGCACCTGCCAATAGCCTTTGTGAGATCTAGCGTGGAGATATAGCTCGCCTGACCCAGTTTTTCCAACAGTTCATCGACACGGGCATGGGATAAGCATCAATTTAGAGACCTTATTCAAGCGTCTGAAATCGATACAGAACCGAACCGAACCGTCTTGCTTTGGGACTAATACGACTGGGCTGCACCAGTCACTTCTACTTTCACGAATTACACCCAGTGTCAGCATCTTTTTTACCTCTTCACGCACAATATTTCGCTTCGGTATCCGAACGGCCGCATCTGTCGCGAACATCAGGTGCAGTGGTAATTTTATGTTTTGTAATGTTAGTCTTGCCTGGTAAATCTGAAAAGACATCAGTGTTCCGTTCTATCAAAGATAACAGTTCTGTCTTTTGCGTGTCAGTAAGATCGTTACCAATGGTAACATCGGTCTGAGAAACAGCAGCCAAGGAAGTGTTAACCTCTTGTCGGTCGTGCCATTCCTTCAAGAGGTTAATGTGTAAAATCTGGAATGGTTTGCGCCGGCCTGGTATTCTAACCTTGTAATTTACCGGACTCATACGCTCCTCAATAATGGCGGGCCCTGCCATTTAGCTAAGAATTTGTGTGGATCCGAGGGAACCAGTACCAAAACACGATCGCCAGGTTTGAACTCACGGAGCTTGCTGCGCCTATCGTAAAGACGCTTCTGAGTTTCCTGTTCTCGTTGTTGGTGTTCCACAGCAATAGAGGAAAGCATAGAAATTCTGTCTTGCAACGAAATTAGTCGATCTGCAAAGCTTCGACCTTGAACTGCTCTCTCGTTTCCTATCCATTCCTCACGTACCACATCCAGGATGCCTCGCGGCCGCCTGCCGAATAACAACTCGAAGGGACTCAAGCCAGTGGACGCCTGTGGTGATTCTCGCACCGCGTACAAAACAAAAAGGTAGGACAGTATTCCATGTTGTGGGATCATTATGAGCAACTCGCCTGATCATCTGTTTCAATGTTTTGTTAAACCGCTCGGTTAAACCATTCGTTTGAGGATGGTAAACAGTAGTACTCAATTTCTTAATAGCAAAGCTGTCACACAATTGTTTCATCACGAGAAGTGAAAGGTGTGCCTTGATCAGTTAAGATTTCTCTAGGGATACCAATACGAGTAAAAGTTTCACATAGTGCTTTGGCTACAGCCGAAGAGTTGGCCTTTTTCAGCTCAATCATTTCTGGATATCGTGTCGCATAATCAACCAACACCAGCAAATATTGGTACCCATCCTTAGTCTTAGGTAATGGTCCCACAATATCTAATCCCACACGCTGAAAGGGAACTTCCAATATGGGCATAGGACAAAGGGGAGCCCGAGGAGGCTTATAAGCAGAGACGATCTGGCAGTCTGGACATGAAGTACAAAATCGTTCAACATCTTTTCCCATATTAAGCCAATAAAATCGTTTTGATAACCGGTCTCTAGTTTTGTCGGCACCGAGGTGCCCCCCCAAGATGTGTGAATGTGCCAGATGCAAAACAGTTTCCCTATGTGCTTCAGGTACCACCAGTTGTTCAATAAATTCCCCCTCCAAATGATCTGAGATCACTCTGAAAAGGCAACCGTCCTTTTCTATAAAGTGTGGGGTTTTCACACCCCCGGAATTACGCTCTTGGTTTAAATGCATATTCTAATGAGCTATCAGTATGCTGCAAACGCACAAAATCTGATTGTTCATTAACGCTCGGTTTGTGTTCGAGGCGTTTGCAATCTGGGAAGATGTAGAAGGACCAGCCCATTCTGGAAGATTGTCGGGGGTGACCTCCTCCGTCTCGCTGGAGAGATCGGGTTCAATATCTAAGTTGGGCTCTAGATTTTCCCGCCGCTACCAGTTCTTCGTCTTGTGTTCTTCTTCTTCTCCCCCCAAGTTCATTAGTGGACTGGACTACTGGTCCCTTACATTTATTAATCAGTTTTGGAAAAAGGGCATTTCTCCGTCCTATGAGTAATGGCCAAGGGCACGAGTCTGAAACGGCAGACCAAACCTTAAAGTGGCGACCCTATAAGTTAAAGGAAGAAGTAAAGTCTGATAATCTTTAACATCACCATGTACACAGCGTATTTTTACAGTCTCACAGTCTCTAAGGCATTGTTCATTAAGACAGTCTCGTCTCACAATACAAAGGTCACTTCCGAGTCTAACAATGCTGAGATTTCTCTGCCCCAATTTCACCGGATCAACAAGCCATCTTTTCCATCCAGATATGTAATAGTTGAGCAACAAATCTCGGCCAGTCCAATCTCCATTGAATGAGCTGGAGACAAGCGACATTCTCTTGCCACATGGCCGAGTTGATCACACCGGAAACATCTACAGTCGGGTCTGTTTCCGAAATATCCTCTGCGACGCCCACGCCGACGTGCTCTGTAGTGTCCACGGTTTCCTCGCCCGCTGTTGCCGCTGTCTCCCCAGAAACAGGCGTCCCATCTACGACTGGATTTCCGGGTCCTACCTGACCCCATTAGATTTTAGGTCCTGCAGCTTGTCGATCAGGCGCGAGAATGTCCTGGACGTCGTTCACAGGTTGCGAAGCAGCACGAAATCCACCGCTCTTTCTCCAAGCGGACTGTGAACCCTCTAATCGTCTGGACATAATCGTTAATGATTTAATATCATGACGTAGAAATTCATCTCGAAGAACTTCAGGTATGCCGGCCAGTAATATATTCACGACAACTGTTTCCATCACGTCTCCTTCAAACCAGCAGTGCACTTTATGTATCAAATCTTGAATTTGCGCACCGATTGGGTCATCCATGTTTAGTTTCCAGTCTTTAAGTGCAAAGTTTTAGACCTCTGAAATAAGTCTTCGGCGGCATCCATCTGTGCAACCACTCCTGGTACCACTTGTCACGCTTGGGTCACAGATTTGCCCAGGGACACAGGAGGTCGTAGAAACAAGAAGGATTTTTATTCAAACACTGCAAACACATGAGCTTAAATGTGCTCCATGACAAGTCAGAGATGACAGTTCTGCTAGGAGCGGAGAGAGATAAAAGCAAACAATCAATTCCCAAAACTGACAGGCGCTGCGCTAAGGCTTATAAGTCGGCGAGTACGCGAGGCTTGTATTACAGCGTTATAGTGCAAGGATAAGGAACAATGTGAGGGTGGTAGTCAGTGTTTCGGGGTTTGTGGTTTTCCCTGGGGCGTCTGTATCTATTTGGGTTGCGATTAACCCTCCAGCTCACAATACATTATAAAATGACATTATAAAAATTGTGGAATAACAATTACAAATGAGTACTTAATTATAGTGTTACACTGTATTACGCGGTAAGTACAAGGTAATAACACCTAGTTACTCTGTAATTATACAGGTAATTACATAGCAA
Organism: Polypterus senegalus; assembly: GCF_016835505.1. Lineage (NCBI taxonomy): Eukaryota > Metazoa > Chordata > Cladistia > Polypteriformes > Polypteridae > Polypterus > Polypterus senegalus. The sequence goes on from NW_024385525.1 coordinate 13,162, forward strand.
GTACGGTATTTTATGAACACCCAATATACAGTGGGATGCAAAAGTTTGGGCAACCTTGTTAATAGTCATTATTTTCCTGTATAAATCGTTGGTTGTTACGATAAAAAATGTCAGTTAAATATATCATATAGGAGACACACACAGTGATATTTGAGAAGTGAAATGAAGTTTATTGGATTTACAGAAAGTGTGCAATAATTGTTCAAACACAATCAGGCAGGTGCATAAATTTGGGCACCACAAAAAAGAAATGAAATCAATATTTAGTAGATCCACTTTTGCAGAAATTACAGCCTCTAAACGCTTCCTGTAGGTTCCAATGAAAGTCTGGATTGTGGTTGAAGGTATTTTGGACCATTCCTCTTTACAAAACATCTCTTGTTCATTTAGGTTTGATGGCTTCCGAGCATGGACAGCTCTCTTTAACTCACACCACAGATTTTCAATTATATTCAGGTCTGGGGACTGAGATGGCCATTCCAGAACGTTGTACTTGTTCCTCTGCATGAATGCCTTAGTGGATTTTGAGCAGTGTTTCGAGTCGTTGTCTTGTTGAAAGATCCAGCCCGGCGCAGCTTCAGCTTTGTCACTGATTCCTGGACATTGGTCTCCAGAATCTGCTGATACTGAGTGGAATCCTTGCGACCCTCAACTTTGACAAGATTCCCAGTCCCTGCACTGGCCACACAGCCCCACAGCATGATGGAACACACCACCATATTTTACTGTAGGTAGCAGGTATTTTTCTTGGAATGCTGTATTCTTTTTCCTCCATGCATAACGCCCCTTGTTATGCCCAAATAACTCAATTTTAGTTTCATCAGTCCACAGCACCTTATTCCAAAATGAAGCTGGCTTGTCCAAATGTGCTTGAGCATACCTCAAGCGGCTCTGTTTGTGCTGTGGGTGGAGAAAAGGCTTCCTCTGCATCACTCTCGCATATAACATCTCCTTGTGTAAAGTGCGCCGAATGGTTGAACAATGCACAGTGACTCCATCTGCTGCAAGATGATGTTGTAGGTCTTTGGTGCTGGTTTGTGGGTTGACTCTGACTGTTCTCACCATTCATCGCTTCTGTCTATCCGAAATCTTTCTTGGTCTGCCACTTTGAGCCTTAACTTGAACTGAGCCTGTGGTCTTCCATTTCCTCAATATGTTCCTAACTGTGGAAACAGACAGCTTAAATCTCTGGGACAGCTTTCTGTATCCTTCCCTAAACCATGATGGTGAACAATCTTTGTCTTCAGGTCATTTGAGAGTTGTTTTGTGACCCCATGTTGCTACTCTTCAGAGAAAATTAAAGGAGGAGGGAAACTTACAATTGACCCCCTTAAATACTCTTTCTCATTATAGGATTCACCTGTGTATGTAGGTCAGGGGTCACTGAGCTTACCAAGCCAATTTGAGTTCCAATAATTAGTTCTAAAAGTTTTGGAATCAATAAAATGACAACGGTGTCCAAATTTATGCACCTGCCTGATTTTGTTTGAACAATTATTGCACACTTTCTGTAAATCCAATAAACTTCATTTCACTTCTCAAATATCACTGTGTGTGTCTCCTCTATGATATATTTAACTGACATTTTTTATCGTAACAACCAATGATGTATACAGGAAAATAATGACTATTAACAAGGTTGCCCAAACTTTTGCATTCCACTGTATACCAGAAACTCCTGCTTGAAAAATTTGTTATGAAATTATTTATTATGAATCTTACAAGAATTTACCACTTAATTTTGCAAGGTAAATGTGGTTCACTGACCAGGATGTAACTGATTTGCCACATTCCTTTATCAAAACCACAAACAAAAAAACATAACATATCCATGTGAATAATCTTTAAAATGTGGAAACAATAAGCGTTCATAAAATGACAAGTGATTTAATGATGGTATAATAGCCAAGATATTTCTCATGGAATATAGTGGAAGCTCTAAATCACATAGTGGGCAAAAAAGATTGTTGTACAAACCATATAATATCTCAAACTTATACATACAGCATAGTAAGGTGAAGTACTTAATTGCATTTCCAACCAACAAGTAATATGTTGCCGCTCTCCAGTGCCATGATAGACAAGAATTTATTAAAATGCAGAGATTAGATAACCCAAATCAGCTTACCCAATGTACTCCTAACCTTTGTTTCTACTTGTTCAGTTATGCTCCCAGTTTCTAAAACCTTGTAAACAGAATCTTTCATGCAACAATTTGGTAAAATTTCTACATTTTTGCTAAGGAACTATGCATGATCAAGTTCTACCATTTTAAAAAGTATGTGTAGATATGGACAATGGTAAATCAATCAAAACAATTCATGTGTTTGGCATAGCCTGAATGTATAAATACATCTAGTGTCGAAAACCGCTAATGTTATAGGTTTATATTTAATAGACCCTCTAAAATTTGTGGTTTTCTATTAGGTTCTCCGATGGTTTCTTTTCTTGATTTTTTAATCATTGTGCATCCTGCTAAATGTTTTCTCACCATGGTGATATCTCACAGTGCCACCTGGTGGAATCTTCCAGATTTACGTAAAGTACACACACAAGTATAAACAGTACACTGCTTGCGTAGCAGTAGCATCCGTAGGAGCACACGCCGCATGAAGTACAATACCCAACCTTACAGATTATACACTGGTCTGCTCACTGCACTGTTTTATCTCTGTCCTTCTTGTTGTCCCTTCAGTCTGCCCGTTTTACCTGGAACGTTGGGCTTTTAGTTATTCTGCTTCTCGGCTCTCAAACTTCTGCCCTCATATCTGGACTATTGATTCGATTTATTTGTTTAAAAAAAATCTTAAAACTCATATTTTCAGAATTGCCTTCACAGTGCCATTAATCCTGTCCTTCTAAATTGATTTGATCATTTGTTTTATTGTATTCTTTAACAGATGAGTTTTCTTTTATTTATTTACTTAATTGTACTTTTTTATGGTTTTATCTTGTAATGTGTCCTTGAATGTCTAGAAAGTGCAATTTAATAAAACATATTATTCTGATTATTATAATTTTGCAGTTATCCTATTTCCTTCACAAAATTTAGTGAAAAAAGTCTTATTTTCCTTGTGTTGTCTCTGATTCTGGTTGTGTTACTTCCCTGCGAGTTAACTACTTGTCTAAAACTACACTCATATTTAAATTATATTCATATTCAAAACAAACTATTAGAATAGCTGGAAATGCTATATAGGCTGATATAAAATGCAAGTAATGATTTAATAATTTAAAGCACTCTAAGTAAAATACATGTTAAATTATTATTTAGTAAAATCTTAAAATATTGCAGTTTGTTATTTTATCATTATTGATATCAGTATTTTTATATTGTAACCTTTTAGTTTAAGTATGACAAACTTTTTCTGTTAGTAGTTATTATTAAAAAATATAAAAGATAAGTACAAGTTTACTGTTTTTCCTGTTTGTATGGCTTTTCTAAATGCTGTCTTTTTAATGTAATCATCTTTAAGCATGCCAAGAGCCAAAATATTTTAATCACGCATTTTAATTTTATAGGATTTGTTTGCTTTGGATCTTGAGCCTTATCGATATAGTGGAGTGAACATGACTGGATTTCGACTCCTCAATATTGACAACAGCCAGGTTTCCACTGTTGTTGAGAAATGGTCAATGGAACGCCCCCAGTCATTTCCCAAACCAGAAACTGGATTACTAGATGGAATGATGACAGTAAGCAACTATAATATTTAATGTAAAGTTAAGATAAAAACAGTTTAGTATACATTTTTCTTATGGTTTGAACTTCCATTTACAAGCCAATGGCATTATTCATAAATATACAGAAACAGAATAGATAAAAATATCATTACAAACTTACGGGTAGTAAAGTAAAAATAAATGTAGTTTTTATAGTTAACTTTAAAAACATATGTTCATAGGGTCAATATTGTCACATGTACTGAGTACATTGAAATTCTTATTTGCACATACTAATCAGCATGCGACATGTTGTTTTCCGGTACTGCTTTGGGTCAAAACGTGTCATCCTTATTTGAAAATACTAATAAAAAGGTGAAGTATGAAACTATTATGTGACATATGACATACAGAAGCTCTATAATAAAGAGGCACATTGGCAATATGCAGATTTATTACCCACTCTGTGTATAAATATTTTCTTCTTCCTTACAACAAAGTGAGCTTGCCAACTACAGAAAATATATAATATGCAGTTTAATTATATTCTAGTCAATTTACCAGAAATATGTTCACGATATCTAATACTACAAAATGTTTGTCTGTAAGATAATCTTGTTTTCATCATAGCTGGCATATTAACTTAAATTGCATGTATCACACATGTGTCCATAACGAGACACCTCACTACAGTCTATTCTTCTACTCTTTTCCATGTATAAGCATTATGGCCAGTAGGAGGTGCCAGTCCCCACAAACAAATACCACAGAGACAGTCCTGGGTCAGTAAAGGCTTTTTATTTATACAAATAATGTACCTTTTACAGGTTTCCTTTTCCTGCTGCCCAGCACAGACTGGACATTTTCTTTTCCAGTTCTTTGTGTTGCTTATCCTCTATCCCGGCTCTGACATCCCAGGCCAACTGGACGACTCTCTTTTAAAGCCTGACCCAAGAGTCCTTCGGCTGCTTAATATATTGACCCCCGGGACTTACATCTGGATAAGACAGAACCACAGTCCTTGTGCTGTCAATGTCTGCCATCTCCACCTGGTGACCCCCAAAAAACCAGACATAGCCACCCATAGTATGGGATGATGCTTTGCCCATAGCAGGCAGTCACCCATTTCCTTGTCCTTCCATGCCCATCAAGTGTGTCCTTCCATGGCTGCTGGGGGGCCAGCCCTGGTGTAGCTGCAACTGCAGTGTCATTCCATAATCACGTCCTGCCGTGGAGGGGAGTATCACAGCTCATTTACTGACCTCCCTTTTATCAAGGCAAGGGAGCAGGGTCCATCCTGGCTGGGATACAGATACTTCCCTCACAGCATCTATACTGCATTCAGACTTTTAATTAATTTTTTTTTTTTTGTAAACAAAGACAACTAAATTAGAAAAGCGAAAACATCAAAAGAGAAGGAAGTCCCCTACCCACCATCACTGCCCCATCTCCTCACAAAATATTAAATACTAGCAAAATACCGCGCTTCGCAGCTGAGAAGTAGTGTGTTAAAGAAGTAATGAAAAAGAAAAGGAAACATTTTGAAAATAACGTAACATGACATGATTGTCAATGTAATTGTTTTGTCACTGTTGTGAGTGATGAGTGTTGCTGTCATATATATATATATATATATATATATATATATATATATATATATACACACACACACACACATATAAACATATATACTCAGCAAAAAAAGAAACGTCCTCTGACTTTCAACTGATTTTACTTTCAGTAAACTTAATGTGTAAATATTTGTATGAACACTAAAAGAGTCAACACAATAAGACATAAACTAAAAATGTTTCACAATGTGTCCCTGAATGAAGGGAGGCTCAAAATCAAAAGTACCAGTCAGTATCTGGTGTGGCCACCAGCTGCTTGAAGTACTGCAGTGCATCTCCTCCTCATGGACTGGACCAGATTTGTCAGTTCTTGCTGTGAGATGTTACCCCACTCTTCCACCAAGGCACCTGTAAGTTCCTGGACATTTCTGGGGGGAATGGCCCTAGCCTCACCCTGCATCCAACAGGTCCCAGACGTGCTCAATGGGATTGAGATCCGGGCTCTTCCACTGTGAAGATGATCAGCTGTCCTTCCTGTCTCCCTGTAGCGCTGTCTTAGGTGTCTCACAGTGCGGACATGGCAATTTATTGCCCTAGCCACATCAGCAGTCCTCATGCCTCCCTGCAGCATGCCTAATGCACGTTCACGCAGATGAGCAGGGACCCTGGGCATCTTTCTTTGGGTGTTTTTCACAGTCGGTAGACAAGTCTCTTTAGTGCCCTGCGTTTTTAGAACTGTGACCTTAAATGCCTATTTTCTGTAAGCTGTTAAAGTCTTAACGACCATTCCACAGGTGCATGTTAATTAATTGATTATGGTTAATTGAACATGCATGGAAAAACATGGATACATATATAAACATACATCCACATATATATATACATATATATACATATCTACATATACACGCATACATATACATACATACACACATACATACACACACAAATACAAATATATACAAATACATACATATCTACATATACACACACACATACATATATATATATATATACATATACATACACACACTCTTTGGGGTGCGAGCAACCAAATGGGCCAAATTGGTGCCCTAAGTAAAAATTTACTTTTGTGCCCCCTCCCCCAAATATTACGGAAGTAAAAATAAAATAATAAAAAAAAACACCTACTTAATGACACCATATGGTCATTATTAATCAATAATCATAATTGCCTCTGTGTTTTAATATAATGCATTTTAAGTAATTTTGTTTATTTAGATTTGCTTGTATTCATATTAAGAAAGATGCATTAGTCGTGAAATTATTACCGAAATTAAAACACATTATTAATGTCGACAGAATAAAATAAAGTTTCACAGGATTATGAATGTACCTGAAAGTGATGCACAGGCTTCATCTTGGGCTTTTTTTTTTCTTTCGTTTCTCAGCGCCGGACTGTTGATGTCTCTTTTCAGGACCAGGCATATTGTTCAATTATTATAATTTTTGGCCAAATAGGCAGCCGTAACAGAGGTGAGGGTGCGCCGCGCGCGTCATCACGTGTGCTTAGCCTACTCTGCGTTCACCGTAAAAATGCAATATATACATTTATATTTTTGTTTATTTGTATATGTATATTATTAATATTAATTTATTATTATAATATATAAAAATGATTTTTTTGAGCAGCTGGGATGGTGCCCCCCTGGGAGTTGGTGCGCTACGCAGACTGCGTACTCTGGGTATAGGGAGTGGCGGTACTGCGAGCAACTGTTGCTGGGGGTGCCAGAATCCATCAAGGAAGAAAAATGAAAAACATTATTTGTACAAAATCTTAATTTATTTATCCATTCCTAAATAATTAAATGGGCAGGCTATTTCATATCAGTGCAATACGCTGTTTGTTAAAACGGATGACTCCGCTCTTACGTGCAAGTCTGCGAGGATATTATGAACTATGGTATCTGTTCAAGTTCTATTTAAATTTTAAATAGAAGGAATTTTTATTTAGTCGACAGAAATATCTTTGGTAGGAATGAAAGTTAAATGTAGGCATCATTGCATAAATTTTTCTTCGCCATACAAATGTAAACAGTAAATTCGCCTTACATTCCAACCAAAGATCTTTGTGTCGACTAAATAGAACTTGAAAAGAAATATTTTTTTGAATGTGATTGCGCAATTCAGATCGAGTTGACGAGCACCGACGCATCGAGCCCGCATGCTATTGTGGTTTTGTCTGCGTGCCTCAATAAGTCACCCTCCCCTCGCTCTTACTTTTTTACCGTTCATCTAATGAATACACTGAGTATGGCTTTACCAAAACAATCATTGATGGCGAATAAAGTATTCATTATTCATAAAGCTTCAATTGGTGATCTGTCTTTCTGCGTTAACCGCATATTTTTTCATACGTCTCAAACCAAGGAGATGCGAGGGTAAAATAAATCGGGAAGCACGTGTACATACTCAGTGCACCCCCTCTCGGTAATCGAACCTCAGATGTTGGCGCTGGTTGTTTCTTACTGCATCAGTAAATGGCTCGTCTTTCTCTTTATCTGAGACGTGACACACTGCATGCACGGGTTTTTTTTTACACTGTCTTCCTTTAGCGTGACATTGACTTTTTCCACCCCACGGCTGTATTTAATGTTAGCTAAGACCCGGCACTTAAAAGTTTCTCTCGCAGTTTGGCTGAGTTTGTGCCAAACACCACCCTGACCATCTCATCTTCCTCTGCATAAGCACAGTCTTCAATATTTAGCAGCAGTGTTTCTATTGGATTTCCACTGACGGACGGCCTTATATGGGCAGGCACTAAATTACGTGGGAGGCGTAACTCCGCCTCCCACGGCCATCGAGCAGAAGTCTATTATAGTATATGGACGAAAAAAATAGGTTCCAGTTATGACCATTACACGTAGAATTTTAAAATGAAACCTGCCCAACTTTTGTAAGTAAGCTGTAAGGAATGAGCCTGCCAAATTTCAGCCTTCTACCTACACGGGAAGTTGAAGAATTAGTGATGAGTCAGTGAGTGAGTGGGTGAGTGAGTGAGTGAGTCAGTGAGGGCTTTGCCTTTATTAGTATAGATTGAAAATGCTTCCTATGAAGGCATAGGGACTACAATGTCAAATTAGTTTAAAATTGTCCAGGAATGACCTATCCTAATTCCTCTGAAAACAATAACTTTAATAGCAATAAAGTAAATTTATGAATATTTTCTTTTAATGTTCATAACCTGTCAAATGTTACACTATATATATGCCTGTGAAATGTAGGGACTAGGCATAGGTATTCTGTGTTTAAGGCTTTGTGTTACAACTGAATGTTGCTATGTTTATATTTGAAACAGTAACATTTATGGGTCGGCTCCAAACGTGTCAGACAGCTTATCCTTCAGGTCTTGATTTCCCAACTCTGAATCTGGTACAGTCTTCTTTTAATTAAGACCTTCTGGAATCTGGTACCCAGGCACAGACATTTTCATTACATGGTATCTTTCATCAGGGCAGGTATGTAGAGTGAGGCAATGAGGCAATTGTCTCACATGATACTTTGGTAAAGGTATCTTTAAAGGTATATTCATGTCTTTTTTTAACATTTGTAAGAATGACACTGTATAGCACCTGACCCAACAGAGATTGGACACAGGAGGCACGTATAAAACAAACTTTTATTTTCTTCAGCTGGGGGGCATGTCTTCCCCATATTCCCACCAGCCACAACACACTCTCAAGCACAAATAAACAAATTGCAAATGTCCAAGAATAAAAGCGTATATGTGCATTTTGAAGCCACATGTCAGTAAAAGGCATTGATGTACATTTTCTTGATTTTTACATATTGCCACATCTCAGCTTACGTTGGGGTAATCCTGGAGCAAAACTAGAGAAAAGTTGCAATGTTAAAATGATCTGAAAAATCCAGTCTTCTGTTTGACTCTATATATTGCTGCTGCCTACTGAGGCTACATTCAGATAGCATTTAGATGTCTTCATTCCATTTTCTGTTGGCTCAAGTACAGTATTTTTCTTTGTTCAAATTAATTTTGCAAGTTTTTCAAATCTGATATAACTGTGTACTGATGTGTATCCTGAATCTGCAGAATTAATAAGAAAATGAATTAATCAAACAGAGGTGACCTAATAACAAGAATACCAACTTCATACTGACTTCTAATAGTTTACACTGCAGGATGTCTTTGAAGTGTTATGCTACCAATGGTAAGTGCTTACAGATGCTTCCAGTGGAATCATCATCTATATATGGCTATAAGACCCTGTCACCTCTATCTATATACATTTGATGTGACACCTTGCACAAACAAAGCAATTGAGCTGTATTGACAGGCTTTTTTTGCATGTCATATTTTTCTTAAACAATCAAAGCTATGACACAGGAGTGAAAAAATGTTATCTTTGAGGGACAGTAAAAGCAAAGATCATTAGGACAGGACTTTTTTAAACGACAAGGCTACTAAGTAGCATACAGTGAATGTGACAGAACAAGTACTATTTTACTATCTAGTTCCATTTAATTTAGCCATTTAGATCATGTTTAGGCCCTTGAACAAACAGACTAGCCTAATATAAGCGCAAAATTATGTTATGATTAGCCTTTACATTTACCCATGATTCTTGATTACCAGACTGATTGGTAATGTGCAATGCCACCATCCATCTTTGACTTTTAATGCAATTTTAACATAAGTCCAATTGAGAGATGCTCATTCATTGGATTGAATCAGCCTTTAGCAATGCATTCAGACTCCATACAGGTAGTTGTAGTTCTGTTGCCATGTTGATTGTTTGATATTTCTTTACAACATCTTTTTCAACCCTACCCTCAGTGTTTATGATGGGTCATTGCTCATGAATGTGTCAGGTTATATAGTCAGAAGATTTGATTGAAAGAAGAAAAGTGGGAATGTTTTGTGTGCAGAAACGGACATTGAAAGAAGATAAGGCAAGAGATTTGGTAGGAGGCTTTAAGTTATTGTAAAGGGGAGCAAATGAGCAAGGGACAAATGGTGTAGCTATAGTGATATCCAAAGAACTAAAATTAGTCTTGTCAGTGTGAATAGGAGTAATAGGGTGATGAGTGTCAAGCTGGACTTATTGAGATTGTAATTAACATCATTTGTGCATATACTCCAAGTGGGATGTGAAGAAGAAGAGAAGGATGTTTTCTGTGCACAAATGCATGAAGAACATAGAGCGGTACAAACTTGAGAAACGGTGATTGTTGGTGGTGATCTAAATGGGCAAGTGGGACAGAGTAGAGAGATGATATAGAGGGTAAATGGAGGTTGAGGAATAGAGGAGAGAAATGAGGAAGCATAGAGAATAGTAGATTTTGCCATTTCATCTAAATTTTTAATAGTTAACATATTGTTTTAAAAAGAATGTAAATCGGCTTATGGCTTACAGTAGTGGAGCAAGGGAAAGCCAAATTGACTTTCTAATGTGTAGAAGATCTCATTTAAAAAGAGATAAAGAATTGTAAGGTCATAAATGGAGAAAGTGTGAAAGTGCAGCATAAAGTGGTGGTGATGGACGGAGATCAGAGAAACCAGCACCAAAGATAAAGTTGTGGAAATTAAAAGAGGAAGGACTAAAGAACAATTTTAGTGAGAAACTTTTAAATGGTTTGCAGTCATTTGAGAGTGTGGAGGAAAGGTGGGTGAAGAGCAAGTGAAGAGGTTTGGGTAGGATGACAGGAAGGAGCCCACCTGGAGACAAAGATACATGGTGATGGAACACAGGGGTGCAAGATATGATAAAAGCTAAGAAGGAGACAAAGAAGACATGGTACTAATCAGAGAGGGAGGAAAATAGAGTAATGTATAGACAGACAAACAGTGAGGCAAAGAGGGAAGTGGTAAGAGCCAAGGCCACAGGCTTTGGAGGAGTGTGTAAGAAAATTTGGAGACAAAGGAGGGGAGAGAGAATGAGTTTTAGAATAGTGAAGGCTAAGAACCAGGCTGGAAAGATTTTTAGAGAGAGCAGATGAAAGATGAGCAAGGTGTGGTCATCAGTGAACATGATAGGATAATTAATAGATGGAAGAGGTATTTTGAAAAGTTATTGAATGATGAAAATCCAAAGGTAGTATTTGAGGATGGAGTCCCAAAAGAAGGGCTAGTACCAAGAATAAGGAGGATGGAAGTAAAGGGGCACTAAAAAGAATGAAAAATGGAAATGCAACAGGACCAAATGAAATACCTGCAAAAATGTGGAAGAGTTTAGTAGAAGAGTAAGTAGATGTGTTGTGGGATCAAATGCAGAAGATCTCTGATCAGGAAAGAATAGCAGAGGAGTGGAGGAACAGTGTTATTGTACTCATTTATAAGGAGAAAAATGATATTCAGGATTATGGAAACTATAGAGGGTTAATGCTGATGTCACACAAAATGAAAATGTGGGAAAGGGTTACAGATAGAAGGTTTAGGAAAGCAAGCATCATAGGGGAGGAGCAGCTTGGTGTTATGCACAGAATATGAGCAACAGATGCAGCCTTAGCATTGAGATATTTCATAAAGAAGCATAGTGAAAAAGAGAGAGGACTACAATATGGTATTTATTGAGTTGTAGAAGGCTTGTGACAAAGTGCTACATCAAGAGGTCTGGCGGTGCATGATAGAGAAAGTACAGTAGTACCAGAGAAGTATGTGAGGATTGTCCAAGGATATAATAATAATAACACTTCATTTTATTTATACAGTGCCTTTCCCATGCTCAAGGCACTTACAGAATATAAGAAAGAACGGCAGGGTATACAGTATATAGCATTGTACAAACCAGATAAATAAATAAAGAAGATTACGACAGTGAATTCAGAGAAAAAAAAGCCTAACAGAAAACATAATTGATGGTCTAGCACACACACATACAGGTAACATGAACATCTTGACAGAGAGGTAAACTGAGAGAAGGGTAATAAAGTCAAGTAGAGCTAAAAGCCTTCCTGAACAGATGAGTTTTGAGTTGTTTTTAAAAGAATTCATGGAGTTAGCTGATCTAATTCATTTTGGTAGGTCATTCCAGAGTCTGGGTGCTATACAGCTGAAGGCCCTGTCACCCATGGAGTATACAGTATATTATTGTAGGACACAACAAGATTGCCAGAATCAGAGGACCTTAGTGGGCGGGCAGTCACATAGTGATGGAGAAGGTCACTGATGTACTTTGGCGCAAGGTTATTTAAGGCTTTGTAGGTTAATAGTAGGATTTTATATGCGATTCTGTAAGACACAGGGAGCCAGTGAAGATGGAGCAGGATGGGTGTGATGTGCTCGTTGCTGCTGGTTCCAGTAAGAACTCTTGCAGCTGAGTTTTGAATATGCTGGAGCTGTGATATAAGATTAGAAGGGGCACCTACCAGTAGGGAATTACAATAATCGATTGGGATGTGATAAAAGCATGGACAAGTTTCTCAGCATTAGAGAAGGAGAGGAAGGAGTGAACACGGGATATGTTACGGAGGTTAAAGTAAGAAAGTTTCTTAATGTGATTTATGTGTGCGAAATAAGAGAGGGAGTAATAAAAAATGACACCAAGATTCTTTACAGTAGAGGCAGGTCTAATGAGATCACTGCCAAGATGGACTGGGAAAGAGCTCATTTTATTAAGTTGCATTTTAGTCCCAATTTGCAGGAGTTCAGTTTCGTTGCAATTAAATTTTAAAGAGTTCTGCTTCATCCAGGTTTTAATTTCACTAAGGCAGGTTGTGAGCTAAGAAAGCTCTGATGAAGTTTCACTTTTAACATTGAAGTAGAGTTGAGTATCATCTGCATAAAATGATAACCCAGTCCAAAGCTATGAATAATATGGCCAAGGGAAGCATGTAAATACAGAAGAGAAGAGGGCTGAGGACAGAGCCCTGAGGAACTCCTTGTGTGACTGGCGCTGAGTTGAATATGCTGTTGCCAAGACTAACAAACTCTTGCCTATCAGTCAGATAAGACTTGAATGACTGGAGGGCAGTGCCAGAGATACCCAGCATGTTCTCCATGCTGGACAGTAGAATGTCATGTCTGACAGTGTCAAATGCTGCACTGAGGTCTAATAGAATTACTATGCTGGTTTGTCCAGAGTCTGCTGCCATAAGCAAATCATTGGTTACCCGTAGCAGAGCAGTTTCACAGCTGTGCTACGCCCTAAACCAGACAGAAAGGGTTCCATCAAGTTATTAGAGGCTAAGTAATTGGTGAGTTGGGAAGCTACAACACGCTCAAGAACTTTTGACAGGAAAGGTAAGTGGGAAATAGACCAGAAATTGTTAAGAGTGTCAGCATCAACACCCGACTTTTTTAACACTGGGGTTACAAAAGCAATTTTAAAAGTGAGCGGTACAAACCCATTGTCGAGGGATTTGTTTATTATTGTTGTAACAGTCGGCATTATGGCATGAAGGCAGGATTTAAGTAGTGTGCTGGGGATGGGGTCCAGTACACAAGTAGTCGGCCTCATTTTACAAAGCAAGTTATTAACAAACACAGATGTGACTATTGAGAATTTAGATAAGGAGCTGGATGGAGTTGAAAACAGGCAAAGATATAAACAGATGATGTATTTATGTTAGTTAGAATTAGAATTAGAATTAGAACAATCTAGACGAGAACAGGCCATTCAGCCCAACAAAGCTCGCCAGTCCTATCCACTTGCTTCCTCCAAGAAAACATCAAGTCGAGCTTTGAAAGTCCCTAACGTCTTACTGTCTACCACACTACTTGGTAACTTATTCCAAGTGTCTATCGTTCTTTGTGTATAGAAAAACTTCCTAATGTTTGTGCGAAATTTACCCTTAACAAGTTTCCAACTGTGTCCCGTGTTCTTGATGAGCTCATTTTAAAATACAAGTCTCGATCCACTGTACTAATTCCCTTCATAATTTTAAACACTTCAATCATGTCACCTCTTAATCTTCTTTTGCTTAAACTGTAAAGGCTCAGCTCTTTTAATCTTTCCTCATAATTCAACCCCTGTAGACCTGGAATCAGCCTAGTCGCTCTTCTCTGGACCTTTTCTAGTGCTGCTATGTCCTTTTTGTAGCCTGGAGACCAAAACTGCACACAGTACTCAAGATGAGGCCTCACCAGTGCATTATAAAGGTTGAGCATAACCTCCTTGGACTTGTACTCCACAGATCGTGCTATATAACCTAACATTCTGTTAGCCTTCTTAATGGCTTCTGAACACTGTTTGGAAGTTGATAGCTTGGAGTCCACTATGACTCCTAAATCCTTCTCATAAGGTGTACTCTCGATTTTTCGACCGCCCATTGTGTATTCAAACCTAATATTTTTACTTCCTATGTGTAATACTTTACATTTACTGACATTAAATTTCATCTGCCACAAATCTGCCCAAGCCTGTATGCTATCCAAGTCCTTCTGTAATGATATAACGGATTCCAAATTATCTGCTAATCCACCTATCTTGGTATCATCTGCAAACTTAACCAGCTTGTTACTTATATTCCTATCTAAATCATTTATATATATTAAAAATAGCAGCGGCCCTAGCACTGACCCCTGTGGAACACCACTCTTAACATCGCCAGTTCTGATGAGGTTCCTCGCACCATCACCCTCTGCTTCCTGTGTCTGAGCCAATTCTGCACCCATCTAAAAACATCACCCTGAATTCCCACTTCTTTTAACTTGATGCCCAACCTCTCATGTGGCACCTTATCAAATGCTTTCTGAAAGTCCAGATAAATAATATCATAAGCTCCACTTTGATCGTATCCTTTTGTTGCCTCCTCATAGAATTCCAACATGTTAGTAAAACACGACCTCCCCCTTCTGAACCCATGCTGACTGTTCAGAATAACTCCTGTCCTTGTCATGTGTTGCTCAATCTTATCCTTAATAATTCCTTCCATTAATTTTCCTGTGATGCTTGTTAAGCTTACTGGCCTATAGTTGCTTGGATCTGCCCTGTCACCCTTTTTATATAATGGGATGATATTTGCCATTTTCCAGTCCTTTGGAATCTCTCCAGTGCACAGTGACTTCCTAAAAATATGTGTCAAGGGTTTATATATGTACTCACTAGCCTCCTTAAGAACACGAGGATAAATATTATCTGGGCCTGGTGATTTGTTTGATTTCATCTTATTTAATCTGAGCAGCACTTCTCCCTCTACAATTTCCAAATCCCTCAGTACCTCCTTAGTAGTTGTGTTTACCTCTGGCAGGTTATCCACTTGCTCACTTGTAAACACCTCAGAAAAATGTAAGTTTAGGGCATCTGCTATTTCATTGTCTGTATCTTTTAATTCCCTTTACTATTCCTGATGAACTTGACCTCCTCCTTAACTGTTCTTTTACTACTAAAATACTGAAAGAATCTCTTGGGGTCTTCTTTCGCCTTATCTGCTATATTCCTCTCCAACTGTCTTTTAGCCTCTCTGATATCCTTCTTAATGGTTGCCCTCATTTTCTCATACGCTACGGTTCTCTTTGCAGTCATTAGTCTTATATGCCTTATACAGCAGTTTTTCCTTTGCAACTTCTTTTTAAATCTTTATTAATCCATCGTGGAGATTTTTTAGTTTCCTATTACTTCCAAATTTAGGTATGTATCTGTCCTGCATTACATGTAAAACATTTTAAACCTGTTCCACTGCTCCTCGACTGTCTCCACATTTAAAAGCTTATCCCAGTCTATCCTACTTAGACTTTGTCGCATCTGCTCAAAATTAGCCCTACTAAAGTTCAACTTAACAATTTTAGTCTTTGCATCTGTACTCTTACAAAATACTGAGAATTGTATTACATTATGGTCACTTGACCCTAGTGGTTCAATCACCTCTACACCCTCAATTCTATCCTGATTATTACAGAATACTAAATCCAGATAGGCTTCACCCCTTGTTGGTGCTTTAACATGCTGTGTTAAAAACAGTCGCTGATTACTTCTAAAACTCCTGCTCTTGTGCTCCTCCATCTGTAAGGTTATCCCAGTTAATATTTGGATAATTAAAGTCCCCATGACTATAATATCCCCTGTAAACTTGCCTTTTGATATTACTAAAAGATGTGTGTTGAAATTACTGTCTGAATTGGGTGGTCTATAACACACTCCTAAAATGAGACCTTTTTCCCTAATATTTTCCAGGCGAAGCCACATGTCCTCACTAAGATGGGGCTCATCATCCAACTGAAGATGACTTACATTTAATTCCTGTTTGGCATAAACAGCAACCCCACCTCCTTTTCTGTTCTGTCTATCCTTCCTAAAAAATGTGTATCCCTCTATGTTACACTCATCCCCATCTTTGTTATTTAGCCAGGTTTCCGTTATTGCTATAATATCATAATTGTGCTCTGCTACATACAACTCCAACTCACTTACCTTATTTTTGATACTTCTAGCATTAAGGCAAGCTATTTTTAATGTGTTAATCCTTCTATCTTTACGTGTTTGCTTAAAATTTACATTACTATGCATTTTTATTTCTACACCATTGTTTGTTCTTCCATGTATAGATCTAAATCTGGCCTGTCCTAAACTCCCTGCCCCCATTCCCTAGTTTAAACAATCCTCGACTAGCCTACACATACGCCTCCCCAATACATTGGTGCCCCTCCGGTTCAGATGTAACCCGTCACGGCGGAACAGGTCCCATCTGTTCCAAAAGGAGTCCCAATGCCCCATAAACCTATACCCTTCTACCCTGCACCAAGATTTGAGCCACGCGTTAAGCCTTCTAATCTCCTCAATCTTACCTGGACTGGCGTGGCACAGGCAGAACTTCGGAGAAGACTACCTTGTCAGTTCTGCTCCTCAGCTTGGTACCTAACTCTTTGAATTTGGATGCAGAACTGACAGACTACCCTTATGTATGTCATTTGTTCCAACGTGGACAATGACAACTGGATCCACCCGCTCTGGCCAAGAGCCTATCCACCCTTCCAGGAGGTCTCCCACCTGTGCTCCCGGAAGGCAACACACCGTCCGAGACTCTCTCTCTCTGGAGCACACCTGCGCTTCAATCCCCCTAATGATTGAGTCCCCAACTATCACTACCTCTCTCTTTTTGGGAACTGGTTTTGAGGTGGCCCGTTGGGGCTCCTCAACCCTGCCTACCACCTCAGAATTATCAGAGTCACCGTCCAGCTCCGCCAGGACATGATAACGTTAGACACTTCTAATTCTGGGGTTGATGCCCCCGGACAGTGTGCACCCTTTACCTTACGCCTTGTGACCGTGACCCACCTATTCCTACCTGTCTGGTCTGGAATCTCCTCCGCGCCACCTTAGGGGTGCACACTATCTCTCTAAAGGACACCTGGGCCAAGTCCGCCAATTCTCTATTACAACGCAGGTCAGCCAACTCCTCCTCCAGTTCAGCGACCCTGAGCTCGAGGTGCTGGATCAGCTGGCATCTCTTGCAGATGTAGCCCTCATAGACAACTGGCTCTTCCAAACCATCATCTAAAAGTCCAACATCCAACAGGACTTGCATTGCACTGGCCTCATTATTAAAATTTGATTTGGGATTACTAAGCTGCCTTAACTATATATTTTTTTTTTTTCTTAAAATTAAATTTCTTCTTCTTTCAGCTGCTCCTTAACTTAAATGGTAACACTAAGATCTGCTACAGATATTTTACACCTTTTCCCCCTTAAGCTCCTGTACTGTTCTCCCTCTCAGCTGCCTGCTATTTGCCTTTCTATGAGGTTAACTTTACTTTTCTCTGTCTCTTCTAACTTTGCGCTCTTCTTACTTATAAGCTCTTCACTCGCACTGTTTGTATTCCCCCGTATTAATGAACCAATACGCTGTCGCCCACTTAACTGTTCTGCCTCTGGACCGCTAAGGACTGTTTAATCTAAAATAAACAAATAAATAAAACTTTACTACCTTATTTGCTCCTACTGCTCCTTGTGCCTGATCGGTGTCTTAACGCAGGCCGCTTACCTGCGCACTACTGAGTTTCCACCTTTTACTGCTTTGAAGTCAGCCGCGGCCTTTTTTTTCCTTTAAACTAAGGAATCGCTGTTACGACGACGCGGTTATTTATTTACAAATGCCGATATCAGTTACTGCTGCTTTCTACCCTGCCGCCTCGATGCTAATTCAAATACAGATAACAAGAAAAGAACAAGTACAAATAACTTTTCCAAGCGCACTTCCAAACACCCAGCTACTTTTGCTCTTGTGCGGGAAAAAAGCAAAAAACCCTTCTAAAGGGAAAAAAGCTTTAAAAATTCCCACACGGTTCCTTAGAGGCAACCAAAACCCAAGTTTTTAAGAGCAAAATGTATTTTTTTAATGTAAATCTCACACCACAGAACAAACCAACACTCTCAACAGACTCTAGCGTTTACAAAGCACACGTGACTCTCCCTTAGCAAAAGAGGTGCAGGACCAAGCTATTTGGAGAACTTGTTGAATTATTTATATCTTTAATTTTGTTACGGAAAAGTGGAGGAATTCCTCACAGACTTCAGTAGAAATAGATATGTATAGTAGTATAGATATTGTACAGTAGCTATAGATATGTACTGTATAAAAGGAGTGAGGGCTCAGGTTAAAAGCAGTGTTGGGGTAACAGACAAGATTCCAGTTAGAGTAGGTCCATACCAAAGATCTTCTTTAAGTCTTTACATCTTTGATCTGGTTATGGATTTGTTGAATTAGGGAATAAAAGACCAATTCCCCTGGTGGATGCTTTTTGCTGATGACATTGTGTTGTGTGGCACTAAAATGAGGAAGTGGAGAGAAGTTGGAAGAATGGAGAAGGACATTAGAAGATAAAGGATTGAAGATACAGTAAATAGGAAGAAAACAGAACATATGAGGTTTTATAATAATCAGGATTCAGAAGTTAGCCTGTAGGGAGACCTATTGAAAATGATGGATAAATTAAAATATATAGGATCAATTGTAACTCGAGATGGAAAGCTGGTTACAGAAATTGCCCATAGAGTGCACTGTGGATGGAAAAATTGGAAGAAGGTTTCAGGAATAGTGTGTCTATTAAAGAATGAAGGCAAAGTTAAAGGGAAGGTTTTAAGACAGTGGTAAGACCAGCAATGATGTATGGAACTGAGACATTGGTAGTAGAGAGAAGAAGTTAGATGTGTCCGAAATGAGAATGTTGTGATGGATGTGTGGAGTTACAAGAAAGGATAGAATAAGAAATGAGACAAATCCAGAGATACAACAAAAGTGGGACAGATATCTAAGAAAGAAAAGAAGAAGTATGTTGAAGTGGTATTGACATGTGAGGAGGAAAGACAATCAATATGTGAGAAAGAGTGATGGGAATGGAAGTACAGGGGAAGAGAAAGCAAAGGAAACCAAAGTAGAGGTGGGTGGACAAATTAAAAGAAGATTTGAAGGAAAAGTACTTGACTAATGAGAAGGTGCAGGACCGGGCTGTTCAGTAGAAGGTTAATCAAGCACATTGACCATAGACAGAAGTCATAGAAGTGGGAAAAGATAGAGGAGGAAAAGAACAAGAAATAGTTTTGAAAATTCTGACAGGTTGTGAAAAGTGAAATACAAATTTCACGAAATGAACTGAAGGTCAGCAACAAGGTATCAATTTGAAAGTAATTAGAAGGATATCAGTTTTATGGGGTCCTTGAAATAAACTATCTAGCCTCAAAAAATTACATTTACTGAAACTGAAGTATAATGGAAGCTTGAGAGATGCTAATACTTTGAATTGAATCTTCCTTAGAAATGCAGTTAATGTCTAATTTCTAATGAGCTCCAAAGTGCTTACAGTAGCGGAAAAGTAGTGTGTTAAAGAAGTAATGAAAAGAAAAGGAAACATTTTGAAAATAACGTAACATGATTGTCAAGTATAATTTTGTCACTGTTGTGAGTGATGAGTGTTGCTGTCACATATATATATATACACACATATAAACATATATATATACACACACACATATCCATACATATCTACATATACACATACACACACATATATATATATACATACACACACACATATATACATACATATATATATATACTTATATACACATAAATCCACATATATATACATATATACTGTAATAAATAAAGAGTCCTCTCAAATAGAAAAAGTTTTGAGTTTTAACCCCGCATTATATCGTCCAGACAATAATGAAAAAGAATGATCCAAATAATGACTTTTTCAGTACACAAATGAATGAAATGCTATAACAAAATGCGTTTATATAGAAGATGGGATGATGGGAGGAAGTGGTTGGCAGGAAGTATTGATTGGAGGGACCACGGAACCAAGCGTCACCAGGAGCAGACTGAAGTAATCGAGTGGGAACCGGAAGTACGTCATCAGATGGAAACCGGAAGTGACGTCATCGCGGCCATTTTGGATTTGTGATTTTGAAACTGTTTTACTAGTCTTCCGGTTTTCTGTAGATAGAAAGAGAGTCAGGTAAGCACCACGTGATAAACCCTTGTCTCGAGATTTCACTCACCTTTAGGCTCTTTGACTGCCTCCAACTCGCAAAGTGTGTGACATGATCCCCCCTCAGCCCAGACCCATCCGTGGGCTGACCTGCAATGGAGATGGGTTCCTAGAAGGTGGGCATTGCTAATTCACATACTTTTCAGCGAAAGCGTACGTGGAATTAACATCAAAGCCCGCTCTTCACCCTCGTGTTCTGCCACTCGATATAATAATTCATTTTTAATTACAAAGAACGGCATCGGTGGCATGGGATCTAGGTTTGTATAACCGTCAGTAGATACTATTGTATTTCTAGCATTTTTTAATGAATCATCATTCCATTGTTCTCTTTTGAATGATGACGGGGTTAATCTAAATTGTGCCGTTAAATTTTGAATAGGATCTTGTTCTAATTCAATGGGAGGAGATATTGTCTCTACGTCTTCTGCGTCGACTGTAGCAGCTCCCGCAGAGGACGATGGGACATCAAAACTTTTGCACTGGGTACCCGTATGGATCCGTGCTACTGAGGGAACGGCGTGGAGGCAGTGGACATTATTCTCCATTACTAAGCCCAAATTCTTATTAGATGCAGTTACGTTCTTACCGCTGTTAATTTTATTCCAATCTCTTCCTAATATGACTGGAAAAGGGGATCGGGCAATACTGCCATAGCCATAGTTATTATTTTATATTCTACTGATATCACCCACCTGGCGGTTTTGTAATATTTAATATCCCCATGTATACACTTTAGACTAGTTTTCTCCTTAGTCCACTGTTGCGGTAATACGTAATGGGTAGCAACAATGGAAATATTACTCCCGGAGTCAAACATTGCCATTACCTTTCTGCCATTTATAATAACTGCACCTGTATATGGAAGAGACAGAGGGTTATTCACTGTGGCACAGTACCTTTCTCCCCTTACTATTGAGCAATCCATCGGCTCGTAGGCACAGTTCGGGGACAGATGTCCGATCTCCCCGCACTTGAAACAGCGAGGGGGTCCGGCTGGTCTGTCCCTTCTATGAACGGCAGGTTCGGGGTTTGTCGGGGGCTCAGGGACTGCCCCTATCTGTTGGGTTGGCAGAAGTCCGTTCCGACCGCCCGATTTACTGGCAGCCCAATGGCGCTCTGTTATCTGAATCAGGGTGTCCATATCCTCGTAAGGTCTGTTTTCATATTTGGTGGCCGATGTGGTCAGGAGGGCATGGACGAAGGTCTCTCATGCAAGACTCCGCTATTTTATTGGAGGAGTTAATGTAGGGCCGTGAGCCAGCGACACACCTTTCCCAAGCTTCAAAGCCCAGCGTTCTTATCTGCCTTTGGGATCAAACTGCCACTCCCTCCACCTCTCAGCCTGTTGTTCGGGTGAAGCGCGTAGCGCTTGAACACCTCAGTCTTCAGAGCGTCATATTTGGCTGCCTGTTCCTCGGTTAAGTCGTAATAAGCCCTCTGTGCCGTTCACTTCAAATAGGGAGCCAGTAGAGTACGCCCACTCCGACCTCGCCAAGCATTCCGCTCGCGGTTCTTTCAAAAATCAAAAAATAGGACTCGATGTCATCTCCTTCAGTTAAAGGTGTTAACTGAATTGGCTGTGACCGAGCCACCTCCGTCCGTGAACCAGCACGGGAACGAGCCTCGGCTTCTGCCAACTGGTTTCGGGTCTCCCCCATCTGGATCTTCAGGGTTTGGAGATCTCCCATGATCGTATTTAGGTCTTGTTCTTCGCTCATGATGAACAAATGATCCTGCCAACTTCAGAATTGTAATAAATAAAGAGTCCTCTCAAAAAGAAAAAGTTTTGGGGTTTTATCCCCGTATATTGTCGTCCAGACAACAATGAAAAGAATGATCCAAATATGACTTTTTCAGTACACAAATGAATGAAATGCTGTAACAAAATGGCGTTTATATAGAAGATGGGATGATGGGAGGAAGTGGTTGGCAGGAAGTGCGATTGAGGCGGGACCACGGAACCAACGTCACCAGGAGCAGACTGAAGTAATCAGTGGGAACCGAAAGTGAGCGTCATCAGATGGAAAACAGAAGTGGCGTGATAGCCATTTTGGATTTGTGATTTTGAAACTGTTTTACTTGTCTTCCGGTTTTCTGTAGATAGAAAGAGAGTCAGGTAAGCACCACGTGATAAACCCTTGTCTCGCGAGATTTCACTCACCTTTAGGCTCTTTGACTGCCTCCAACTCGCACGTGTGTGACAATACATATACATATCTACATATACACACATACATATACATACACATACACACTGTCACAAAACGAGACAAAGACAGAAAAAGGTTTGGGGCAGCCACCCATGTAATTCGGTATCCCGGCTGCAACTTCGTTTTTCTTTTAAATATCAGCACTGAAGTGCTTTACAACAGAGTCCAAAACAAGACTGCCACAGAAGGGAAAAGGGAAGGCTTTTAAAGGGGAGACAGGAAGTGAGGTCATAAGGGTCGGCGACGTGTTCATGTTTATTGGTTCAGTCCCGGATGTGACATCAGGGGCGAGCTGGCAAGGTCTGTCTCCATTGGCTCGGTCCCAGAAGTGGCGTCCAGAGAGACAGGTGGAACCTCCCGGGTTAGGGTCTACAGGGAAGTGAGAAAGAGAGTTAGTGCGCTCTGCCACATCCCGGCATGGCTCAGAACTGCCTTCACTCGAGCCCTTTAGCTGCCTCCCATGCGCGTGTGGACAAGGCCCCCCTCAGCCCAGACCGTCGGTGGGCGTACCTTTACCGAGAGTCGTAAACCAGGAGAGCATCGGCGTTGGCATGGAGAGCACCCGGCGATGAGCGGCCAAACTTACTGGCTGCGGTCAAGAAACCACCGGGTGACCCGCGGGTTCGACTCTGTGCAGGGCCATCCACAGAGGTGCATG
>NW_024385526.1:0-13156 GCF_016835505.1 Polypterus senegalus
TTTTTGTACTTTGAAGGTTGGTTAACTAACATCCTAAAACATGCATAGACATGTAATGTAGATGAATACTACGTATGAATGCCTCTGCCGAGCAGCCAGTCCTCCTCTGTGAGCAGCGACTGCTACATGGAAATGGTTAAATCATACAGCATTAATAAGGTAAAAAAATAAATTATTCTATAACCCTTTTAACAATTTAAAGAACATGATAAAAACAAAAGAAAATCATGTTAGGTGTCTCTTATTTGATCTTTTACTTTTTGTGCTCTCCTTGTATGGTGCATCAACACTACAAAGACAAATTGATAATCAATATTAGTGCACCAGGCCAGAAAAGAGAATTCTGGAAGAGACACTTTCAACAACTTCATCAGTGCAGCAGATTGTGTAACCTGCAACTTATCAGACTGTGGTTAGGGAAAAGAAGAGCGCAGGGGAATCAATAAAATAAAACTCAATGCAAACTGGAGAAACCTGAGACGAGAAGACACCAGAGAGAACAAAGTCAAGAATTTAACACAAAATGACTTCCAGCTGTGTGTTTATATAATGGCATTTCACCTGAACAGACATCACAATCAGAAATACGATGAGCTGAATCAAATTTAGGATCTGGTGGACAGTCACAGCATTGTCTGGATTAGTGACACGACTTGACACAAAAGAACTTTCTACGTGTTTGAAATCAACAAGCTGGGTTTATCTAAAACACACGGATATGAAGCATCAGGTCTTTGTTAATAATCACTTAAAGACACTTGTGTTCAAATCCTCACTAAAACATTCATTACAAAGAAATAAAATATCAAAACACACAATGAGCACACACCTCTGTATCATGTCGTTAGATTTTTAACTCTCTTACACTTTCTGTGCATGAAGTAGCAGACCATTGTGCTCTCGACAACACAGCAGCCATTTGACAAAATGAAAGAGAAAGAAATCCTGAACAATTTGTGAGGTGTCTATAAAAGGAAGACATGTGAACTTACACAATATTTATCTGAGCATACATAACAAGAATAAACGACTAGGAGAGAAAGCGAGCAGGGCTGAAAAATGAAAGAAGTTCAGGCAACCCGATAGGAGAACTTGAGAGAACTTTAACCTCAAAATGGCTTCAGCATCATACAAAGGATAATGATAATAACACTTAAATTAAGAAATAAACCATAAAACAAAGTATAAACAAATGAAATAATGTATCAAGTATGATATTAGCCTTGATGAGGGGTAATATATAAAATGACATTTCATGTTAACACCCTGAAATAAGATGACTGAATCAAATGCATTAAAGTCCAAAGTTAGAATGTTCAGTCGATAGTCGAGCACGCCCCAGATTAAAAATACAACAAAGAATCGACCCAAAATTTAAAAAACCAAACGAAAGATCCTGTGATGATAAAAAAAAGGATTTTCCCATTCAAAAATTTTCATTAAGGGCCTCATCATTTCAATTTTTTGTTGTCGGTTTTTCCCCCTTTTTTTCTAATTTTTTTCAAATAAGCGGCTGTGTCGACTGGCAGCACTGGGCAGTAACCCACCGAGAGTGACTTGTGCCAGGGGAACATCGGCAGGGATTTCACCGTCATTTATAACAAATCAACTCACCGACATGTCAGACGATTTACAGACACAATCTGACAGAGCAGAGCAGAAGTCACAGCAGTGCTTAGCAGTCCTGTTGGTTTATTATGGGGCTGATTATCAGACATTTTAAGAATTAAACTCAATTCATATAAAGAATATTAATGTGCAGTAAGAAACACAATCAGAATACACTGATAACAATAATAATAATATAAGAAACAAAAGAAGAAACTTCTAGAAGTTGAGAAAGCTGATTATAATTACATAAAATGCATCATATTCTGTAAAACACAAATTTCATCGATCCCTTTTCCAACCCGAATCCGAACACAGGAACACAGGGGTCTGCTGGAGCCAATCCCAGCCAACACAGGGCACAAGGCAGGAACCAATCCTGGGCAGGGTGCCAACCCACCACAGGACACACACAAGCACACACTAGGGCCAATTTCGAATCGCCAATTCACCTAACCTGCATGTCTTTGGACTGTGGGAGGAAACCCACGCAGACACAGGGAGAACATGCAAATTCCATACAGGGAGAACCCGGGAAGTGAACCCGGGTATCCTAAATTCGAGACAGCAGCTACCACATGCCCGTGCGCCCTAAATACAAATTGTCAGCACAAATATTACTGTGTACTGTCATTATGTTTTAAAACTTACAATAAATGAATCACTGAAGAAGCAGGGTGACATATTTTAAAACTCAAGTTTATTTTAGATTCTTTCCTGAACCAAAGATAATAAAGCATAAATAACTGGATTAACTCCAAAGCTCACCTCACTGACTAATATTAAGAAGTTTCTTATTTCATGTAAGATATAAGAAGTAACAGCAACACAAAAATCAAACAAGCTGAGAGGTAACCCGCAGATGATAAAGACGCCCACCACCAGTCCGAGGGTCTTTGCTGCTCTTGTTTCAGACGCTTTAGGTGTGTTTGAATTGCTGCTCTCCAGCGACTGCGCTTCTTTTCAATCAAACATTTAATGGCTTTAGAATGCCTTGTGGCAACTATGAATATTCTTGTATACGCACATATCATTACTGAATATGGGACAATAGAAAATAATATTAAAACACCAATCGCTGAATATGCATATCTATATATTATACAGCTTTGCTCACAAATCCCTGTTTCAAAATCACCTAAATATAAAAAGATGAACATAAATATACAGTAAATAAATACGACATCAATACAATGCTGATCTTTGTGATATTCACAGTTATTTTTGAACCATAAAAGAATGGATTGCAAACACCAATGTAGTGACTCGTCATTAGATACGGGGGTCTTCTCAGACTGTCTTAAGACTGCTGTAGATAAACCCCTACTCAAGAAAAATAATCTCGACCCCTCTGCTTTTGAAAATTTCAGATCCATTTCTAACCTGCCTTTCTTAAGTCAAATTCTAGTCATTATGCAGTTCAATGATCACCTCAATAAATCTTCTATTCTTGAAAAATTTCAGTCAGATTTTAGAACTAATCACAGCCCAGAAACGACACTCCAAAGTAGTAAATGACTTGTGGGTAAATGCAGACAGAGGCCATTTATCTGGTCTAATCCTCCTCGATCTGAGTGCCGATCATTTGACACCATTGATCATAATATTCTTAGAAATCGCCGTAGTCAGTGGGTGGGCCTCTCTGGCAGGGTCTTAAATTGGTTTGACTTCTACCTGGCAGGGAGAAAATTCTTTGTTAGTTGTGGTAATTACAACTCAAAGACACAGGATATCCAATATGGAGTTCCACAAGGCTCTGTCTTGGGTCTGCTGCTCTTTTCGATTTACATGCTTCTGTTAGGTCAGATTATCTCAGACATAACGTGAGCTACCACAGCTATGCTGATGACACACAGCTGTACTTATGTACCTGATGACCCCTAATGTCTTCCTTGTGTTTCTAAATGGATGAGTAGTAATTTTCTCAAGCTACAGTAAATAAAGAGAAAATTTAGTTTGAAATTTTAGTGATTGGCAATAATGGCTATAATGAAGTTATTAGAATTAAACTTGATGTATTAGGATTAAAAGTCATAACAGAAGTAAAGAATTTAGGGGTAACTGCTGACTGTGTTGATGTGTAAATCGCATATTAATCAGACCACTAGGATAGCATTTTTTCACTTAAGAAATATAGCAAAAGTTAGACCTCTTAAATCATTGAAAGATGCTGAACAATTAGTTCACACTTTTGTTTTCACTCGACTAGATTACTGTAACACACTCCTCTCAGGACTACCCAAATAAGACAACAATCGATTGCAACAAGTGTAGAATGCAGCTGCTAGAATCCTAACTAGGAAAAGAAAATCCGAACACATTTCTCCAGTTTTGATGTCACTACACTGGTTACCTGTGTCATTCAGAATTGATGTATCATTACTATTCCTGGTGGCTCCAAAATCCGTACTAACCCCTACTCTCTCTTCTGTTCTTTTTCTGTGGTGGTCATCTGCGCCACCACCACCTAATCAAGGCACCATGATGTCCCTGCATTGATGGATTAAAGGCCAGAAGTCCACGTGACCGCCATCATCAAGTCCTTCCATGAGAACCCTGAATACAAAGAGGACTCATCATTTATGTCAGGTAGAATGCCTAGAGGGGGCTGGCGGTCTCATGGCCTGGACCCCCTGCAGATTTTATTTTGTCTCTCCAGCAATCTGGAGTTTTTTTTGTTTTTGTTTTTTCTGTCCTCCCTGGCATTTGGACCTTACTTTTATTCTATGTTAATGAGTGCTGTCTTATTTTAATTTTACTTTGTCCATTTTTTCTTTCTTCATCATGTAAAACACTTTGAGCTACATTATTTGTATGAAAATGTGCTCTAGAAATAAAGGTGGCTGTTGTTGTTGATCAATTGATATTAACACCAAATGAGTAACAATGGCCACACCAAATATGTTATCTGATAGACACAACAGTAAATGACCCCAAAAAACCAGCAGATTTCAATCTGAATAATCAAAGTAAAGGGCTACACAAGAAACCCACCAAGAAATCAGTTGCTGCAAGTGAAAGGAGCAGACATTTAGTCGGCATGTGGAGCTGCAAGAAATGAGAGATAGAAATGACAAAAAAAAAGATTTCCAAAGATAGTCACTGAAATCAAAAGAACAAAGAAAATATTAAAAATACATAGATTTCTTTATCATAAATTAATTTCAGACAAGACACATTACTATTAGGAAAGCAGTAATCAATCTTCCTCTTCTTAAATTTCATTTCATTTCCCTCAGTAATTCCATGTTTGCCCACAGATATGCTAAGACTGTTGTACCTGACCACAGGCGTCTGCAGGTGATATTTAAATAGTCTCTAAAGGGATTACAGCAGCCTCTCTGCCATCTCATTATCGTCAGCTGCTGTTATTTGTCACTCTTAATGAACCCCAGGGGACTCTTTAATCATCACTGTGTGTTTTTAAACAAGTAACTGGTTACCACCGA
The DNA here is from genome assembly GCF_016835505.1 of Polypterus senegalus. Lineage (NCBI taxonomy): Eukaryota > Metazoa > Chordata > Cladistia > Polypteriformes > Polypteridae > Polypterus > Polypterus senegalus. Next base: position 5,058 of record NW_024385526.1, read on the forward strand.
CACACACAGACAGTCAGCAGTGCGGCCCAAGCTGCTGATATTTGTGATCTTCAGCACTGCTGTTAGTTTTTACAGACTGACCTGTGATACTCAGTGAAAGGCTGTTATACTACATGTTTCTTTATGTCACTATATCCGGACAATACTGTTATGAGTTTTATTCACATGTGCATGTTAACTGTGGCACACAGGGCTCAGCAGTTAGAAGTGCTAGCCAAGCATTGGATTCTGATAGCCTAAGACAACTGGAGGCTTGTATAGTCAGCTTAAACACAGGTTAGGGTATATTTTTGTCCTCTATCAGCACAAATCTCCTTTCCTTATTGGGAGAATGAGAATCGGCATATAAGCACTATGATATGTCTGTATTTTGGGGAAGAGGAATTCAGCCCTTGTTTGGAGACAGAGAAGACCAGCAAATGAAGCAAGACATTATAAAAGGTCTGGACAGTGGCCAGACCCTTCGAGGCGGAATCGACAAAGCTCGTCGAAAAACCTCCCAGCGTAGGGACGGAGAAAATGGCTGACTGTGTTGATCCAGATTCCCACCTGGATAAAAGTCTGTCCATATGCCTCCCCGTCTGTAAATCGCGTAAAACGTTAATAAATGTAAGCTAAAGATAATTTGTCTCATGTGATTTTTTTACCGTAATCACTATGGGAGGGATATCGCCTTTTCTAGTATATTATGATATTGTTTAATTATTTAATAAGCCACAATATTAAAAGAACACATTTCCAAGAGAGCTAATGCCTCTGCAGGAAACATAATGGCGTAAGTCGGCAGGATTGTGGCTACATTAATAATTATATATTAATTATAATATTTTATATATATATATTAAAAATATGCTTACACTGATGAATGGGAGGCTCGGTAATAATATTTGGGATGTATTTCGGGAGGTCGCGCGCACTGTCATGGACTCCCAGCCGAGAATTAAAAACTGCCTTAACATGCCTGGCCCGAATTGGAATAGGGATATTAATTTATCCCATCAAAAGACAAGAGGCGGACTTGTCAAACTCGGCACAGTGCATGAGGCTGGAAAGAAAGTCCGACATCTGTCGGCGAATCGTGGTAGCATCTGCCTACCTACGGTATGAGTGAACTTTAAGGTTGGACTTTTAAGTTTAACGCATAAGTGGGACTAAAATTGGACAAAATAAACGGAATACAACAAGATTGAAACTTATGGCACGAGACTGGCTGTCCGGTAAAATGAAATGGCACTCACAGGGGCAGCACAGATTAATGCACTGCCGTACGAAGCCCAAAATCTACCTAGAAAAGTAAATGCCGTGTTGGGGAACACGTATTTAAAATAAATTACATCGCTAGGCTTTAGAAAACAATATTGAAAAGCTATAAAGAACGAGGCACATTAGTATATTAGTTGCAGGCAGACAAGACATGCAGGCAATGCACTCACCCTGCCGCTTGCGTGGTAATCCAGTGGAGCTGAAAAACTTAAAGATGAAATCAAATCAACAGCAATAGAATCCATAACGTCTCAATCGCGATCGCTAAAATAATGTGTAGAAATCTTTAATGGCATGCAAGCAGCTCGATGCAAAAATACAAGCTTCGTCCTCGTGTTACAAGCAGTCTAAAAGACGCCAGCTGTTTCTATCAGTCTACCTACAAGGGTAAAGGTTAAAGGTTAAAGGTTTTGGCAAAACCCCACCTATTTTGGTACTTTTAAGAAATTGCCGTGTGTTTAAACACACAGAAATAATTAAATTGCCTTTTAAATATAGCTTAAATAACGAACCTACGTTATAAGCTAATGTTTAAAAAGAATTTGTAAACGGTGTACACATATAGCTAAAATACAAATGAGCTCTAACAACAAAGTGGAAAAAGAATAAATACATTTGGGGATGAAACTGACAATAAGAAACATGCCTTTGTACCTTCTGGTAAGTACTGGCCAAACTTTGTTTTAAGAAGGGATTATTTAGATAAGTATGAAGTTAAAAACATGAGGCAGTTTCTCATAAGACAATTGGTTTAAAGCAAATCAAAAAAGAATGTCTCCAGTTTTGTTTAAAACTTATAAACGTAAAACATTTTTTCTTTTAAACCCTGATCAAGTTTAAAGGAAAAATACTCTTTTAATAATACTAAATAATAAGGGAGACAAGTTCTCACGGATATGTAGCATGTGCCCGATTGTGCATGAATAGAGGTTATGTATTTTGGGAACTCTTAAGGGAATGTATGGTGGCGCAGTGGTTAGCACACTGCCCGATGATACGAGATAAAGGTTCAAGCATGTATGTTTTCCTTGTTAAGTCAGAATATTCTTTGTGACCGCACAACTTTTTCTGGAAAATAGAGCGTATGAAACTGAGGTAAGAAGCATTCCTAATATTTTCAGTAATATCAGCTTGTGGCCTGAGATGTTGTTTGATTAATAAGAAGCATGAAGGAAAAGACGTGCTTAAGTATGTTGCATGGGGAAACCCTATAGATAAACAAAAAAAAGCACAACCTCGAGTGAGTTTATAGCACGTGTGCTAGAAATTGAGAACTTTATTCTGTGAATGAAGTATTGTTGTAAAAGAGAACTCGAGTATGTGAATACATGTGAAAGAATGAAACAATTGCCAAATACTGTGTGTAGAAATGACTGACACGAGTGAAGGTTGATTGTCTGTTCTCTAGTGAACGAATGTCTGCTTTAGCCAAGTAATTCTACTTGGACATGAAGCAGAGTTTAGAATCTAGAAAAGAAAATAAAAGACGAATAAATTATTTTTATTCAGAGTCTTGGGTGGCAGATGCGTGTTTATGTCATTTGTACGTCTGTCTTTCTATGTTCGCCAGCTGACTCAGAATGTTAAATAAACTGTAGAAATGGTTGACGTCCCATATAATAATATTCCAAGTTAAATGTAATACATGTGAATATCAATAGTGATCATGACTGGTGATTGATAACACAATCTGAGCCTGGTCTGTGTCTTTGAAGCCTGCAAACAGATGCAGAGTTTAAATAACGCTATGACTTATTGACCTGACCGAATCTCAGAATAGCTTGTAACATGGTCAGTTAAAGAGAAGAATTTTCAAATCAAGTATTATAAGCATAAAAGTTTAATTTAAATCTATAAGATGTTCTTTTTCTCCAGATTCAGCAAATCCAGGGATCAACGGATGAAAAACACAAACTATGTTTCTATACAAGTTAATAAAAAAAAATAGCTTAATAGCAAGTTTGGGCAGAGCAATTAGAAATACAGTAATCTAATCGAAGGATAGTGAATATTTATCAATCATAAATTAATGAACAGCAGCTATTAGCATAATTTTCTTGCATGCTGATTTAGTGCAAGTGTTAAATGTTTAAATGATAAAATGCAAACAAATGAACACTCGACTGATCTCTGTCTCTTAGTCTTCATGAAAAACCAGTATAGAGGGTTTACATATTTTGATGTATGACAAATGATTATTATTATCACTTCAGTAATTACAAAATGTATTAGAACTGAAATACATGTATTGATTTGTCTCTGTAAGTGATTAATTTTAAGAAGAGTTGTTATTACATCAATGTATTAAGTTAATGCTCAGTGATAATGCACACAGCTAAATGGATTATGCAGTTATACATTAGAAGCAATAGTCTATATGAACTGTTATAAAATCTTACAGACATTATAAAGATTTTGTCTTTTAATAAGATGATCTATATGATATGGATGTTAAGATATTTTTGTTTAACACTTAAATTCAAATATTTAACATCCTGTTATAATTTAGGCAATGTGTGAAGTTTGTGTAATGTATGATGATCCTACTGAAGAAACATTGTCACTAGCATAGTTTAAATGTATTACTCTATTTCTTACTGTTATTTTATGAGACTGAACTGGGTCTAGAATTGTCATTTATAATGCTGCATTTGTATGATACATATGATTGGGAAATAATTGCTTTATGTGATGTATTTGCTCTACCTTGCACCCTTTTTTAATTAGCCTAGCAAGTAGTTAAGTTTGGCCACTCAATTTAGTGGTTAAAGCCTCTCCATTCAGTGGTAAAGTTTTCTGAATGAAGTAACAGGTGGTGTACACACAATTGAAGATTTACAGAGACTGTACGGCACTAATGACTTTAATCTGTTGCACATACCTGAGAATAGCTGGTGAAGAAACACTTGCTTTTCCAGAGGAACGGAGTAAAGAACTAAAGAAAAGATTGCAAGTCCAGCTACTCAGATTTGATGCCATGAAGTAGACAAGTTTTATGGACTGTGGCAGAGACAGGCTGTAGCCACTGAGGAGGTGATGACAGCTGTTGAAGGCCCTATGAATGACCACTGAATAAAGTACAAGCCTAGAGGGAAGTGCACCTCTGCTAAAAGGGACAGTCACCATGTGTTCATCTTATGAGCTCCCTAATGGTAAAAGGACTGTTTACTTTCTGTTCCAGTACCAACAAACTTTAGTGCCTTGAAGCAGTCACACTTTGTTCAGACGGATCTGCAAAGTTACCAAGAAAAAGACTTTGTTAACAGACCACTGGGTTGGACAAGGCATATATACAGTATATATATAGCAAGTCTAGGAATATACTTGAAACTATTATAGGAAGGGCTCCAAGGTATGAGGATATGCATGATTTATCAATGATGTGAACTTGTAAATTGTTAACTTGGAATAGAACATCTGATAGTGAAGTTGGGGAGGATAACAGATAGTGAATGAACAATTATGGGATAATACTAGTTAAGAACAATTAATAATCATAGCAATGAAGCTAGAATAGCATCTGAGTTATGTTACAACTACTGTAACTCATAAAGGGATCAGACACAAAGGGTGGGCACATCTAGCAACATATTAAAGCTAGAAATGATAGGAGTGCCAAAGAATAGTGTAATCCATCAAGATGCTATATAGGATTCTAATATAATCTGATGCTATGACACCCACTGCATGAATTCAGTAATATGTAGACACAACACAGAGTATGTAAGAAGTAACATCAAAAATCTCCACTAACACCATTGATGAGTTACATTGATCACTACTTGATAACAGCATGTTAAATGTAACTGTTTGTCCATGTTTACGCTGGTTTTAGATGAATGGTACAGAAGCTATAGTGCTATTACATCTTACATGTCCATAAATGACTTGACATATCTACACTGTGATGGAGGATTAAGTACCTTTTGCTTTGTGGATATAACTGTCAAATATTGTTTTTTCTCACAGATCCAGTGACAAAGGGTGGCTTGTTATACTACATGTTTCTTTATGTCACTATATCTGGACAATACTGTTATGAGTTTTATTTACCTGTGCATGTTAACTGTGGCACACAGGGGCTCAGCAGTTAGAAGTGCTAGCCAAGCATTGGATTCGATAGCCTAAGACAACTGGAGGCTTGTATAGTCAGCTGAAACACAGGTTAGGGTATTTCTGTCCTCTGTCAGCACAAATCTTCTTTCCTTATTGGGAGAATGAGAATCGGCATATAAGCACTATGATATTTCTGTATTTTGGGGAAGAGGAATTCAGCCCTTGTTTGGAGACAGAGAAGACCAGCAAATGAAGCAAGACATTATAAAAGGTCTAAACAGTGGACAGACCCTCGAGAGAATCGACAAAGCTCGTCGAAAAACCTCCCAGCGTAGGGACGGAGAAAATGGCTGACTGTGTTGATCCAGATTCCCACCTGGATATAAAGTCTGTCCGTATGTCCTCTCGTCTGTAACCCGAAAAGCTCAGTAAATGTAAGCTAAAAGATATTTTGTCTCATGTGATTTTTGTACCGCCGTAATCACGATGGGAGGGATATCGCCTTTTCTGGTATATTATGATATTGTTTAATTATTTAATAAGCCACAATATTAAAAGAACACATTTCCAAGAGAGCTAATGCCTGATTTGTATATTCAGTTTATATTCGGTACATATTGACATCAGCAGGCTGCCTCAACTTTACTCATTTCTTCTGTATGGCAAACAGCTCATGTTTAATAAAAGAGACAGGACACAGCAGGAGTGATGATAAGAGTGCATTGCCTGTGTGTGAACTGAAGTCATTTCACAGCCTGTGCCCAGCTGAACTCAAACATGGGCAGGGTGCTTCAAGGCAACACTCAGCCAGCTCTCATATCTTAGAGAAAGTCACACATGAGGGAGGATGAAGCTTATATAAATTTCTTAAGAGACAAAGAAGCTGTTAACCGTGAGCAGCCATTGACTCCTTGCTACCCCACAACTTCAGACTCTGAGGCTCATTGGCTATTCCTGACACAAGTGTAAAGCCATGGTGACCTCAACAGGTGGTCACACACGATGCTGAAGGATGACTGTTATGATGGGTGCTATTTATGTGGTGTCTTGGCTCAATTGCTCCTCTCATAAAGTTGCCCCAGTCATGGAGCAATGCTGAGAAGTCACTGGTACAACTGAGATGGTAAGTCCACATCTCAAGAATCTCAGGCTGTGCTTTGTTACAAGTAGGACCCGACCTTAACAGTCACCAGGTCTCCATTGACCACCATTTTAAAAAGTTGACAACCAATTTCTTAGCCCTGATGCCAAGAGTGTCGACTCATTTTAGCAATGCCCTGGTATGTCAGCATTGTAATGAAATTAGACAGTTACATATTTTTTGATGTAATAGCTGGAATCCAAAGTGAACTTTTTCATAATTCTTTTGCTGCTGTATTATTTGGTGGACCGTATTTAAAATGTGCTGTTGCACGTGTTATGAAACTGAATCAAACCACATTGTTAGTGTGGGGCTGCAGACCCCTTTCTTTTAATGCTATTTGTAAAATACTTTCTTTCCTCAGTGTTACACATAAACATGTCTGCTATGCTAGAAGATGACAGCTTCAGGATTGGCACTGGAATTGTCAGACACACAGAGTACAGCAGCTTTAGAAAATACACTCAGAGCTATGGCTGCTGCTTGTCACTAATCACACAATCCATCAGTGGTGCAGAAAAACAAAACAGTTCAGGAAAAGAAACCCACCGGGCAACACAGCTTAAATGGCAGATCACAAATGAATTTGTACTTCTGCTTTAGTTTCATTTCAGGACACCATGAGAATATTTTACAATTGAGAAGAGAAAGGGATATTTTTTTCTTATTTGATAATTTCTCAGATTTGATATCCTCACACTCTAAGAAACTGGGGTCTTATTTAATGTAATTAATGAAAGTATTTACCAACCCAGCCACAGGGATGCACAAACCAGTGTGTTTCTTCATGCTGGTCTTAAGCCCAGAATAAATGGGGTGGTTCGTCAGGAAGGACATCTGGTGTAAAATTTTGCCAAATCAATATGCGGACAACAATACAAATTTCCATGCCAGATCGTCGAGCCGGGTTAACAACAACCGCCACCAGTACTGTTAGCCAACAGGGTGCTGGTGGAAATTGGGATACTGTTGGCCAAAGAAGAAGAAGCAGAAGAAGAGTGGGGAGACGGGTCCGGAGGCAGGAGGACAGGAGGAAGGTAAAGAGAGTGGAACTGAGGTGGAACTTTGAATGTTGCAGTATGACTGGTAAGGGAGAGTTAGCAGACATGATGGAGAGAAGGAAGGTTGATATATTGTAGGGTACAAGAGACTAAATGGAAGGGAAGTAAGGCCAGTTGAATCAGAGGTGGATTCAAATTGTTCTATCATGTGTGGATAGGCGAGTAATGGAGTAGGAGTTATTCTGAAGGAACAGTTTGTCAAGAGTGATTTGGAGGTGAAAAGAGTGTCAGACAGAGTAATGATTATGAAGCTGGAAACTGGAGGTGTGATGATGAATGTTGTTAATGCATGTGCACCGCAAGTTTTTTGGAGGATTTTTGGAGTGAGTTGGATGATGAACAGTGTACCCAAGGGACAGAAAGTGGTGATTGGAGTGGATTTCAATGGACATGTTGGTGAAGGGAACAGTGGAGATGAGGAGGTGATGGGTAGGTATGGTGTCAAGGAGAGAATGAAGAAGGTCAGAGGATAGTAGATTTGACAAAGGATGGACATGGCTATGGTAAATACGTATTTTAAGAAGAGGGAGGAACATAGGGTGACATACAAGTGGAGGAAGAGCACAGAGGGGATTGGA
>NW_024385527.1:0-25000 GCF_016835505.1 Polypterus senegalus
CAGAGACCATAACGGGGGGCAGCAAAGCAGTCTGTCACGCCGACCCACCCAGAACGTGATGCTTCCGACTCAGCCTGTGCCATTTATTGGTGTTTTAAAAGCTTCTTTATTCAGCTGACGTCTCCACCCAAACACACCACCGTGTCCTCGTATCCTTGTAGACTGAATGGTTTTCTCTGATATGCGAGTTTACTTCTCGTTTAGCCAGAAATCAGTGAAAGTGCAGGGTGAGTCCTAACATTCTGGAGGTCCAGCGCTGATGTGGAGGAGCTCCTGAATACGCGGCGTCAGGTCAGGACAGACTCCAGTGGTGGCACTGAGGTGTCACATACCTCCCTAGACATGACATTAGCCGGTCACATGTGTCACACAAACTAAACGAGAAATGGACTTCTGTGGAATTTCAGAAAATGACAGAAAGATGGCTGTTGGTGTGACGAGAGCTGAAGGTCTTTCCCAGGTTTGCAGAGTCAGAGGAGGACGCCTTTCCATGGATCGTCTATCATCTACCTTGGAAAAGATGAATCAGGCAAGGAAAGCTTCGCTCAGCACATTCCTATTAAACGGGCGGCTCTCAACCTGTGGGGTGTGGAAAAAAGAAATCAAGAATCGAAAATATGAGAAAATATCACCAAATGAAAGCGAAGCAAATGAACTTCAACTGCATTCTGATACTAGAAAGAGAAATCTAGAGTTAGATAAATGTCGATAAACGTGAAGTAGGGTTAATAAAACTTGTAGCGGTGTATCGGCAGTAAGAAATATAGGAATACATTTTATTAGGGTTTCCAAAAAAACGTTAAATTAAAACTCGGGTCGAAATACTTGAAGGCTGAGAAACGCTGAGTTAAAGAAACTTCAGAAGCTCAGTTTGATCATTCAGGAAACAAAAGCTGAAATCAGAACAAAGGATCTTCTTTGGGACGGCAGACAGATTTCTGGTACTGGTGTGTAATGCTGACTCCGAGTCTTTAGGGTTCATGTGATGGTTCATGTGATGCCAGGCCGCCTTTGACGCTGACACTTGACGTGACGGGAGATTCTCGCTCTTCGTGTCGTGTCTGCAGGCCCGTTACATTCCTGGAGGTCGAGCACTGAGCGCAAGCCGTTCGTTTAGTTGTGCAGGATTTGAAATACTCGGCTCGATGTCTTTGAAGACATTCCACAGTCCGCCTTCACTGCCCGAAAAGGGTCGCCAGTATAACAGCCCATTAGTCACTGGGTTGGCTTCTCCGATTTATAGAAAAAGACACCGCAGGTCCCGATTAGAAGACGAGGAGGTCACCGCCGACTTTTACATTCGGAAGGCAAGAAAAGTGGATTTTCATCTCTGAACCTGCAAACCGGTGAGAGATTTCACGATGACACCTCCACGGTAATTTCAACCTTCCTCTCGAAACCCTGACAGTCCCACGAATATCTCTGAATATGAATGCACAGAAACACGACAACCGGCTGACATGACATCATCTGCGGAGCTTTGAGGCACAAACGCAGAAAGGAAAGGAAAAGGAATTCAAACACCTGTCTGTACCTTTACCTGCATGGCGTCCCGGACGTCCGTCCGTCGGGTTAGAGGAGCGACAGCGCCCTCTAGTGTCATGGGAAAGGAAACTCCCATTTTATTTGAAGGCCATAAACACGTCCGAATGACTGCACCGGCTGACAGGACATCCTCGGGAGTTACGCATTGTTAGCAGTAACTAATGCCACAGCAGTTCCGGCGTGTAAAGTAATAATATTAGACCGAATATATATATATATATATATATATATATATATATATATATATATATATATATATATATATATAAAAATATATATAATTCTGGAGGAATGAAACACACGGGAAGCGTTCAGTCTCAGGCATACAAAAACTCTGAAAAACTTTATTAACAAACTTAGCTCACTACTGCCACACTTTGGTCACCACCAAAACGTCATTTACATATATTTATACAAAGTCTACAAATGAGAGCATATTTACATTCATGTCAACACGCATATCGAGACTCTTGTAGAAGCGGCCCCGCTAACTGCCGCCTGACACCGCAGTGCATTTCGCACGGTCCTGGTATTGTCATCAGTTACGACTTGCACTTTCTTAATAGATAGACACTTTATTAATTCACAGTACAACAATAGCAGATTACGTCGTTATATTCTGATAAAGTCCGCGTGTTATCTTTCTAAAAACTAGCTGAATACTGTAATGACAAAATGCGGTGTACGTGAACGTTCTTGTTATTCTACGTCCGTAGCGTGCGCGCGCGCGCGGCGCTAACAGCGTCTGTCGTAACCGGCCCCGCGCGTCAGCCCCGCCCACCCCTAAGGCCGCCTCTTTTGCCCTCGTATATTAAGATTGACTTTATTCTTATAATGACTGATGTGTACTTGAGCAGAATCTGCAACAGCAGCCCAACTGGAAACAGCGTTAGACGAAGGCTTTCATTTAAGGATTTCTTTTGGAATGTAATAATCAAACTGAGAAGAAAGCTGAAGAAACATCGAGCTTATTAATTTCAAACTTTATTTTGACTGTTAAAAGCAAATTGACTGAGAGACCAGCGCAGGCTTGATTGAAATGACCGTCTGTGTTAGCGCTAGCGATATTCTAATAAGTGGCCCCCCATCTGAGTCCTCGTCAGGCATTGTGCATGGGACCCCTGAGCATTGACAGGCTGCCTATTTAAGACTTTATTGTCTGTCCAAGTACGCCGTAGATGATGACAGCATTCGAAGTTGAACCCGGAGACTGGGCTGTGAAGAAGGTCTGCAGATAAGCGAATCATCCGACTTCAAGGAGACCCCCAGCCATACCAGAGAGGGGGTCAAGTAGTGGATCAGGCCATCGGCCGACGTCCTTAAGTTCCAGGCCAAGGCACTCCAGCTGTTACCCTGCTGCTAACATCTCAACTGTGCTGGCGACGGTTGAGCCCAAAAGGTCACAAATCCCAGGTGACGTCCAACCACCCTGGACCAAGAGTTCTACGCGTCGTCTCATTTACCTTGGGGTATCGGACCCCAACACCTGCTTTAAGAAGAAATGCGTCCCCCCACTTTACCAGGCCACAGTTCATCCACTTGTTTGACAATCAGCCATGTCTTTCAGAAAGGATTTGAACCCTGGAGTTATGGAAGGAATAAAAGGAAATGTTAATTATCTGCAAGCAAAGCAGAAGAAAGGAACTCCGACGTAATTTGTATTTAATGAATATTCGTATTAATGGGAATACTATGTGACCAGTATGAATTCAGAGTGGTTGGGTTTAACTGGTATAGCAACTGAGATGGACAATATAATTCCATAATGTAACAAGTGTGATGGTCAGCAGCGGGTGTTTCTTCTACGTCTGCCCATCGCTATTTAGTAGGAGAGGACCGATGATTGATGAAATCTGAGCTCATCAAACACAGCATGAAATGTCTAGTTGGGGTCACGTCATCGCAGAGCTGGACCAGCGTTAGGCCAGTGCAGCTCAGATGTCCATCCAGGGTCACCGGGGTCTGCTGGAGCCAATCCCAGCCAACAGAGGGCACAAGGCAGGAACCAGTCCTGGGCAGGGTGCCATCCCACCGCAGGACACACACAAACACACCCGCGCACCAAGCACACACCAGGGACAATTTAGAATCGCCAGTCCACCTCACCGGCATGTCTTTGGACTGTGGGAGGAAAGACGGGGAGACACGGGGAGAACATGCCAACTCCATGCAGGGAGGACCCAGGAAGTGAACCCTTAGGGTCTCCTAACTGTGAGGCAGCAGCGCTACCCACTGTGCCACCGTGCCGCCCTGCAGCTCAGATATTCCTTCTCATTGGCTGTAATATTAGAATGAATAATAACAGAGCAGTGGCACCGTGGCACAGTGGTGGCGCTGCTGCCTCGCAGTTAGGAGACCCTAAAGGGTGAGGTTCATTGGTGATCCTAAATTGTCCCGGGTGTGTGTGCCCTGCGGTGGGCTGGCGCCCTGCCGGGGTTTGTTTCCTGCCTTGCACCCTGTGTTAGCTGTGATTGGCTCCAGCAGACCCCCGTGACCCTGTAGTTAGGATATAGCGGGTTGGATGATGGATGGACAGATGAGTCAGGGTGCAGGTGACAGTTAGGGCTGCTTCTCTGCTTCTCGTCTCCAGTTAGCTGTTCTTCTGGATGAAGAATTTCTCGCACTGAACTTGGACCTCCAGTTTACTTCCTTGCTTTGAAACAAAGTCTTCCGCTGCGCCGCTTTTAGGTGCCAAGCAAGGTAAACGGTTCCACTCTCTGTATGCGATGAGGGGTTAGGGTTAAGACACAGCTGGGTGTAAATTTGGGCAACTTTATGGATGAAAGCGCCAGGATGCCAGCTTGGTGATGTGTGATCATCGTTGTGTACATCGGCAGCAACTTAAAACTGGGGACTTGAGAGTTTTTAAGATAACCATTTGGGCTCTCTGTGTCGTCACCAAGGGTATTATCAGCAGCTCTGGTTGTAGACGGGCACACAGTCGGGTACATTGAAATGTTACTTTATATATTTATCAAGTCTGATGTCTCTCTCTCTCTCCCTCTCCCAGTTGATCTTGTGATTTCTCTCAGAGGTTCACATGCAGAAGTGAGAAAATCCGGGGAGGAGCGTGACGTCAGCAGTGGGGGGTCGGGTGGTGCCCCCCTCGCTGTCCTGGTTCACTTCTATGTGGGCAGAGCCACGGGGGCGGCTACTTATTTGATCATTCTAACATTAAATTAATCTTCGACACAAAAGAACCTGGAGGGCTACGATTGTCAAAGCAGGAATTCTCCTCCTGATTACGTTGTTGTGTCCTTGACTGGTACTTTGCTGCCATTGCCAGTCTTCAGATCATTCATTACCAGGTGTTGGGATGTGAGATTTTACATATAACTTTAAGTACCATGATGGCCTATTGGCTGGAGGGCTTGGACAGAAGACCCTTGAATCTGCTTTCTCAACCACATTCTCTCTCTCACTCTAACTGACATATGATGAAGAAGCATCTCGCTTACTAACAACTGATGATGAAGACCATCACACCGTGAAGTGATGAAGACAACACAATGAAGAGCACAGCGTCAGCCATTTTGAACAGACGTGTGGCTGAAAGCTGAGCACCAGTGATGCCTTAACTCGAGACATTAAGTAACTGCAAGTCTGTGTGCCACCTGAGCTACACGTCACCATTTATCAGGTTGTATGGCTGCCAATATTCAAATGTACTTTGCATTGTGTTATTATTTATGAATATTAATATCAGTAATACATTATATTATGTGTAACTTAACTCCTGCTTGTCTTTTAACTACATCTAATGGCCTGAGGTTGTAGATATAGAAGGGAAGGTGGCGAGAAGTTACAGTATATAAAATAATACGTTATATACAGTGGTGAGTCTGTGAGATTAGGCATTCAAAGGCTGCATATTAATAATACAATACGGGTAAGAAGAACAATAAATATTAACGACTCTACTGAGATACAACACCAGGGTTACCGACTGTCAGATGAAGATCCAACTTGTTGAACCACAAGCCTCTTTAAAGTCCAGATTTAGATTTTCTTCTTGATGTTGCTGTGGATGAAGACCTCCTGGGTGACGTGCTGGTCATCGGAGCAGATGTTGTAATGTGAGCCACTGGACTGGGCACACTGGCTGAGGAACATGGCACGTCGCTCTTATCTACGGCTCGTGTATTCTGCGTATTCCTGTATTTTGATACTTTTATAATCTTCTTCTTCTTCTTCTTCTTCTCTGTATCCTCTACTCCTTTTAATACACTGGTATGCCTAACCCATAGGACACACATACAGTGTCCCCCTCAGTTTGGCCGGCCGGGGGTCTTTAACTCCTCTCTAGTCAGTGAAAGGGGGGGGGTCACCGGGAGGAGAGAACGGCGAGCCAGGAGCTGTGAAGTGTCTTGAGTATCAGAAAGGCGCTATATACAGTAAATCAAATGTATTATTGTGAAGAAGAAGACTGAAGGTGGTCTTGGGGTCACTTGGCTCCCCTTCTCTCCGTCTGGTTTGTAGATTTATTGAAAAGTATATTGTTAAAGTTGATGATTTGCATATATTTAAATGAGCCTCGTATCCTGGCACTCGTTAGGGTAGTAAGGGTTACAGTCAGTCAGACCATGAAGGGGTTCATTAATGATTTGGGCACAGAAGAGCCGCCTGCCTGCCTGCCCGCCTGCCCGCCTGCCTGCCTGCCCGCCTGCCCTTTGACTTGCTTTGTGTTGAGTTTCTGTGAACCGAGGACGTCGTGTTCTGTGAGGTGCTGAGCTGTTTGTTTGTGTTGTAAGGTCACCGGCGCTGGGACGTCTGCCTGATATAATAAATGTGACAAGTCACTCTAAGGCTTGTTATGGTGGCACTTCATATTAGTGGCTGGGCGTGTAGAGAATACACAGAATACACGTGTGGGTTAAAGGAGCGCTGGAGTTTACACGTCTGTGCGCTAATAAAGTCACACCAGAGAATATTAAACCAGTCGGAAACTGGGGAAGGATTCACCGTTACGGGCCTGTACTTTTATTTCAAGTAGTCCGTGATCAGTAAAGCTGCCCGCTGCCGCCTGACTGGCATGAACTGGCACGGCGCTCTGTTATGTCAGCCCTAAGAGATGCTGGTGCAGCAGGTAAACTTTGATTTTGAATTATTAATTTAGCAGTCCAGTCCTCACAGGTGGGCTCTGCTGAGACCACAGTACGCGTGAGAACAGCCATAAGTGATACGACACTTTGAATTTGTTACCCACCCTCACCTGTTCTGTTTCTCTTCTGGGCACTCAAATGTGCCACTTGATGCCACGGCCCACCTGCCATCTCTGATGGAGGATCACAGGATTCATCGGGTAGGAGGGTCCTGTCATCGGATTGGCTGGCCCAGCGCTGACTCAGCTGTGGAATGACCAATGGGGGGAGGCGGCTTGATGGCCAAGGTCTCCAGGACTCTCTGAACAACTCCACATCCTATTATGGGATGTCACCTCCTGTTGAATTGTCATATTTCTATTCTTTCTTCTTCTTCTTTCCTGAGGGTCCCAATGATCACCCCGAGTCCTCTCCTGTCCTTCGTCTTCGTCCACCTGTCTGCGATTGGCCAGTCTGTCACAGGACGGCGGATGTGGCGACTTTGATGGGTAGTAACGAGACATTCTGAGACCCCCGATGTTCTTATTGACGTACTCCTATTAAATCCCACATGTCCTCAGGTCTACCTGTCTGGACAGTCAGGTGGCTCAGCACATCGTCATAATCAGCTCTTGGCCATCTGCAGTGGGAAGGAGGGGGACAACGAGGACAAGCCACTTCTGGGCAGATACTTTACAGTTTTGGTCACACAACAGACCTGTCATTGTGACTTATGGTTGGGTGGCACCATCTGCCCACTGCTTATGTTACACTGAGATGTGCCATGCCACACTGGGTGCAAAGTTTGATTAAGAGCTCCAATGCTACCTTGTAGAGGCCCATGTGTCTTGTACCCAGGAGGTCAGGTCCTGCCATGGCATGGCTGCCAATGAGGTGTCACAAGGACTTCAACAGATGTCTTTCCCAAATCGGTGTGTAGTAGGGTGTTTTTGCCAGGCCAGTGCCAGGTGCCAGCTGGATGTTGTCCACTTTAAGTCTTTAGAGAAGCAGCCAGCGAGGATACCAAAGAGGCTCAATTGACCAGCGTGGGCAGTGGGGCAGCCAGACACTTACCATCCTGAGCTCTCCATGCCAACTGCTCTCAGCATACTTGTGCTTCCATGGCAGGAGTGTACCAGGCACACACTTGAAGCTCACCTCACTAAGGATGCCATTTACTGCCTAAGTGGGCATTGTGGACATGACAGAAATCTTGGCATTGATGCCATCTGGGATCTGACAGGCCAGAAAACGTCAACATCTGAGAACAGAGCACACTTGGCCATAGGGGGTATTGTTCATGTTAGCTGGCAGAGAAGTGGGATGGCACCTTGGCACTGGTCATAGATCGCCCTCCATGATATTCTGTCAGTGCCACTCCAGAGCAGAATGAGGACTGACAGAAGTGACCCAGGAGTCTCAACATGGGCATCTTACCATCTCTGGTCCTCTGAAGTCGCCCACTAGCTAGCCAGCAGTACCCTCACATGGCACTCGTCAGCTCTGTAGCGCCCAGGTTTAAGGCAGGCCAGCCACTTCAGAAGAATTCAGGGCATCACGATTGTGCCAGGCTGGAGTGTGAGAAGTTGGCAGATGACTGCTCCCATGTGCCAGTGCTGACCTGCCATGCAGACATGATAAGTACCAGGTGAGCAGTGGGCAGAGATGGCAGTGGAGTGGCGCAGGACTATTGATAACTTGAGTTATTTTATTGATGTGTTTGCTTCTTTCTTTATTCCTTTGTTTCTTGGGAGATGGGCGGGGGGGTCCATGCAGTCCGTCAGGAACCCTGAGATGCGGAAAAAAGTCCACCCAGTGGTCCCAGTTAGTCAGTCAGTCAGTCAGTCAGTCACACCAGCCTCGGTGCCATTATTTGAATTATCAAAGAGATGGCAAGCGGTGACACGTCACAACTGTAGCGGCCGCTGAGTGATTCGCCTTTTGTGCCCGTGTGTGGCGTTCAAACAGTAAAAACACAACGTAGACGCGTACAGGAAATGAAGACGGCAAGCAACTGCTCTGTGCCCCCCACGCTGGCATGTGCTGACCAATCAGAGGATGAGACACCACAGTGACTGAAGGGCTACGTAATAAGCGCGAACCACTCAGAGCGCCAATGCCAGTGTAAGTTGGCATTCCCAGAATTCTCTGCTTTTAGAGGCAGAACTGGAGACCAGCGTCTGCATTTGGAAATGAAAACTGGGGATTTTACAATGTGAAGGTGAACGCATGAGGATCAGAGGCCATCATAGGTACACTCTGTGGGGCACTGCCTGGTGAGGTGGGTACTAGAGGGGCAAAGTGAGACAGGAGGTTGTGGGCTAAGAGAGATGAGAGTGAGCTGAGAGATGACAGCCCCTGTGCCCGTGTGTGCCACGTCTCTGCTGTCCAACAGATGGAGCATCACAAACTGCTTTTATGAGCCTCATACCAAATGGCATAAAAGAGATGCGCCATCTGTTGGAATGTCACATGCAGTGCATTCTCTTACTGTATCCATTACAAAATACACTCCAACAGATGGTGCACTGCAGATGCTGATGCCAAAGCTAACGCTGCTTCCTCAGACTTGAACTTGTCTTAGACGGGTGGCACACCTGGTACATGTGTTTCGAAGGCCCAGAACAAAACCAAGGAGCCCACCTGGTGGTGGGAGGCTTTGAACTTCAGTAGTAAAGTTTGGGTTCAGCCCCAGCAATTCCAACATCAATGAGAGAAGTGCTGACGACTTCCAAAGGTGGCATTGACCCCATAATGCCCAGCACAGGCACTGCCTACCTTTAGTGGAGACCAGCTGGAGAAATCTGTAGTGTGACTTTGGGCATGAGAGCCTGCTGATGTCTGCCTGGTCACTTGTTTGAGGACACTGTCACTGGCCAGGCCAGTCTTGTAGGGGGACGTCACTGGGCTTTTGAAAGAAGTCACCAGCTGCCCACCAGATTAGTGAAATCAGTTTAGGAAGTAAACGAACTGAAGCCGTGGAATATTTAGTGTGTCGTGTGTGGCAAAGGGTGGCAGTGTGACAAGGACGAAAAACGTGCACTTTACTAAATTTGACTTCAGATCTTTAATGTGTGTTGTTTAGTTTAGGACTGTGGCACTAAAGCTGGCATTGCACTTGACAGACACATGTGAGATGTGACAATGACACCCTCGCCCGTAGGACGTTCTTCAGAGGGTCGGATAAGAAATGGAGCGGTGAGGGAATTCTGGGATGTAAAAAGGCGTCTCGTCATCCACTAGAATGCCCAGCTAGTGTTGAGATAAACTAACCAGTGGGTATCTGCCTGTGAGAAAATGGGAAACGGGGGGCTCTGGACTCAACGTGTCTGTCATCGCCAGCTAAGAGTAAGTGAAGTGACTGTGACAGTGCCCAGGCCACGGGCATCTACCAGCAGTCCAACTTCAGCTCTCATAGAAAGTGGGCATCACAGCACCCTAATATGTTCAGAGACGTCACCACAGCACGAGTGGCAGAGAGGGCACAACAATTCGGTCAGATCTGCCATCTACAGTCAGCCAGAGGATGGCACTTTCCACACAGGCACCGGATTTGAACCCAAATTTATTTATTAAGTGCCATCAGAGCAAAGTGACCAGCAGTGACCAACGGTCAATTCAAATAAGTGCCGGAAGAAGATGGCAGTGAAGACAGAAGTCATCCTCATGGCACCTCGCCCACGGGCACAGGCTCCGTCTCGTTCAGCACACACGTGCGGGTGATGGCCTCCGTCACGGCATACGGGTCACAGTTGGCAGCAGGGCGCCGGTCCTCAAAGTAGCCACAGCCACCTTTTCCAACATGCTGGGGGATGCGGATGCTGGCATTACGGTTGTCGATGCCAGCAGAGAACTCGTGGATGCTGGAGGTCTCGTGGGAGCCAGTCAGGCGGCGGGAGTTGTCGGCGCCCCCTTTAGGGTCGTACATGCGGATGTGATACGAGTGTCGCTTGCTCAGCTTCTCGATGGCCTCCTCGATATGCCTGGAAACAAAAAGAACAAATCGCCTGCCCTGAGTGATCTGCCATCTCCTTGGCACAGCCCACCCTGCCACAAGGACGGCTCACTTACTGAAGTCCCCCCTGGTTACGCATGGCCTCCGTGCTGAAGTTGGTGTGACACCCTGCTCCATACCAGTCACCCGCAATCGGCTTGGGGTCAAGCGTGGCCACCACCCCGAAGTCTTCACAGACACGGTGCAGCACGAAGCGTGCCATCCACAGGTGATCGCCCATGGCAATGCCCTCGCAGGGCCCCACCTGGAACTCCCACTGAAAGGACACGGTTATTATAGCGCCTTTCGTGGACAGACCCCCATTTACTGACTTCATGAATTGGGGCCAGCAGAGGGCGCAATGGCCTAGTGCCCACCAACACATACCTGAGAGGGCATGGTCTCTGCATTGGTGCCAGTGATCTTCACCCCAGCATACAGACAGGCCTTGTAGTGGCACTCAGCGATGTCTCGGCCATAGCTTTTGTTGGTGCCCACGCTGCAGCTACAGAAACCTGCTGAAGAGGGCAACAGTGAGATCGGGCAATGCCAGTGGAGGACCAGACACCTGTCTAATATTAAAAGGTGGCGCAGCTGACCCTCAGGTCCAGGGAAGCCATTCTTGGGCCAACCAAAGGGGTGCTTATCGAGGTCCAGCAGCGAGTATTCTTGCTCCATGCCAAACCAAGGGTGGCTGTGCCCGGCCTGCTCCATCACCTGACGGCAGCTGTTGCGCAGGTTGGTCTCTGGAGGATCAAAAGCGGGCATTAGTTTGTCAATCAGGGTGGGGGGCCACACACACACACACACACACACGTGTTACCTGCTGGCTTGCGGTTGTGCCTGAGCACCTCGCACAGCACCAGTTTGTTGGGGTCCAGCGTGAAGGGGTCCCTGAACAGGCACACGGGCATCAGGTACATGTCGCTGTTGGAGCCGTCCGGCCAGTAGACACTCGAGCCAAAGAAATTCCACTCGGGAACATCTGAGGGCAAATCAGCTCAGTCAGAATGTGAGAATTGTGCCCAACTCGTGCCACCCGAGCACCACCAAATACCTTCAGCGTTACCTTCGATGCCCTTGGGCTCCGAGTCCAGGGTCCTTGTCTTGCAGCACAGTCCTTCTCCGGTGCCATCGATCCAAATGTAGGTGACCTGCACCTTGTCCCCCTGCGGTAGGCACATGTACTTGTCCCGCACGATCTTACTGAGGTCGGAGCTGGCAGACATGGCACTTGACATGGTGATGGTGGGACTGAAGGGACAAAGATGACAGATTAAGAATTGGCAGTGCCAGGTCTCAGAATGAATCTGAATAAAAGTGCGCTCTTCCCAGTGAATTCTCACACATAGAATATTAGATTTGATGCCCTGCCTTTCATCACCTCAGATCAGTTTAAACACCTCGGGGCGAACAAAACAAAAGTGGCGCCGTCTGCATGGCAAGAATGAAGCAGGACTCGCATAGACGGCCGACCCTCCTTCTCACTCTAGCTGGAAGACTTGACGCTGTTAAGATGAAGGTTCTTCCTAAGCTTCTCTTTTATTTCAGAACATCCCAATACACATCAATCAATCATTTTTAACAAAGAAGACTGAAACAATAACCTCAATTGTTTGGAGCTCAAAACATCCACGTATTCAAAGAGCGGCCCTACAAAGACCAAAGGCAGAAGGTGGCACAGCTCTACCCGACGTTCAGTTTTATTACTGGGCAGCGAACATACAAGCGATAAAAACCTGAACAGCAGTAGATGGACACACACATAGGCCTGGTCAGCAGTAGAAGTGAAGTCCTGCAGGACGTCTTTATATTCCCTGCTTTGTGCCCCAATAAATACGACGTCTCGCCGATGTGCTGATAACCCAACTGCGCTTCACTCACTCAGGACATGCGCCAATGTAGAAAGACGCAGTGAAGCTTCGATCTGTGGCCGTTTCAGACTCCACTCCAGATGAGTCTCACAGTTGAGTCGGATTCCTCAACGAGCGAGACGCCGTCCAGCAGCTCAGGGGGCCGTTCGTTTGGCCAGTTCTCCCCACAGAGCTGAGATGGAGGGTGGACCACCTGTTGACATCTTGATGACAGAAGGTCCCAAGTTGGTGGTCTTTCACAGATGTCTGACCGCTTTGGTGTTGTTTTCTGCTGCTGTTGCGTTCATCTCGAGATGTTCTGCGACTTCTGCAGTTCCTGATATGTCGGTGGGCGACTCACGATTAGCCTTGGTTTACATGGACACCCCCCGGGACTTACCCATGTGACCTCCACTTGTCACTCGTGTCACAAACACAACGGTGGCTCAGGACTGCAGGTCACTTCACAATACTTTAGCAAAGGCCAGGAGCCACTTGGAGAGCTGCACCCCTGCTGGGACCACCATGACTGCCACCTCTGAAAGGGCAACATGGCCAGGCTGAGCCACCCCTCTGACTGTCATGCGAGTCGGTGGGCTTGAGTCCCCCACATGTGGTCTGCTTGAAGATCAGGCTGGACACCAGAGGGGAGGTGCTAAGCCCCTAAAGCCCCTGAATGATGCCACAGACACCGGCGACCATAAATCTTTGCCGGACCAGAGGCTGGCGGTCTTGCCGTTACCCCTAGGAGGGCCACGCCATCCTAACGGAATGGGCACAACCTGCTCCTGAACAAACACGATAGCTGCAAACTCCAACACGGCCGGGCATCCTCAGGGGGAGCTGAGTAAAGGATGAGTCACTTGAACGAGCCCACCAGGGCAGACGAGTCTCAGCGCGTGAACGTCCACATCTGTGCGTGTGCGGAGACGGTGGACGAGAACAGCTTTGGGGGGCCAGCAGGGAGACCCCGCAGAGACCATCATTGCAGTATGTGTCACCTCTCACCTCCCCTGGACAGCCTGGTGTTCTGGTGGTCTTCAGGACTGCCCCCGCCTTCTCTCTCTCATCCCCTCGCTGCACCGCGGTGGTCTTCGTTGATTTCGGGGGTTTCAGGCAGCACTTTGACTCTGACGTCACAGCAGCAGCCAGACTGACAGACCAGTGGCACATGTGCTTGTATAAATGGCCCACCCGGGGGTCCTTGTGCTCTTCTCTCTCCTCTGCTTCAGAAAATGAAAAGCTCAGCTTGTGGCAGCCCCCCGTCAATCACACACACGGTCACACAGTCACCGACTTCAGGGTCGTCAGAAAACCAAGAGAGCTTCTTCTGGGGGTCTCCAGCAGTTGCCCCTGCCTTGTGTCTGGTAGGAGTCGATCTGTCCCACCCAGGCAGAGCTGGGGGGCTATTCTTGCTTCTCTTCAGGCTTGGCCCACCGTGGCCTCAGTTTGGACCCCCGTCTTCTTTGTCATCTCCGAGTGAACCCCCACAGTGCCCTGCTGAACTTCAGCCCTGCGCTTGGCGCAAACACAAACCACGAGCCCCCCGGGCGGCCATTTCAATTGCTAATTCACTTCAACTCAAACATTTCTACTTCCGTTCATTAAAACGCCCAAAACAAAACGGCACAAAACCGACATCCTGTTCCGTGAGTCGGTGGTCCGGGCAGAGTCAGCTGACACAGACACGGGGAGAGCATGCCAACTCCACACGGGCCGCGTCCACAGCTGAAGCCGAGTTCTACCCGCCGATGGCCATGGGTGACACGTTCCGGTTCCTTAATTCTCCAGAAGTGACTTTTCATTTATTGAGACCCACAGTGTGACGAGGGGCTACCACTGTGGCTCACAGCCACACAGACCACCTTCAGCTTGTCTCGATCTGTCGTGTCAGGCCAGGTAGCCCACCATATGTTAAAGTTTTCAATAAAGATTGAAATGGTCGAGCAACGAGGAACCCACAAGCCAGTGAAGACCCCTAAAGTGCCATTGAAGAAGCAGCTCTCTAACAGGTGGGGGTCTTGAACACGGCCCACTCTCGTGCTGCTGTGGTGTCACAGGTCACCCTTAACAAATGTCACCAGACTGTCATGTCGGCACTGCAAACGTCATCCCCTGTGCCCCTCATTATCCCTCCTTGATCCCGTTAGCTGCATGCCCATCTTGCCCACCGTCACGCCATCCATTGTGTTTGGTGACAAATCAGATGGTGGACCTGAACACAGAACTCTCCAACAATCAGGAGTGACAGGTAGTCCGCAGAACACCTTATGGGGGGCTTAACCGAATGAACATTCCAAGAACTGATGAGAAAGGGGGCTGAACGGGGCACCCAGCTGACATTAAAGAGCAACATCACAAAAGAGGCACAGCTGGCATCTGAGTTTGCGATTTTACAAAATGACCCCAGAGTTAGTGAAGTCAGATGCCTAAAAGCAGGTGAGGGTGACACGGAGCAGACGGTGACGTGCATTAGGGGACTCAGGTGGGCATCCCATAGCTCTGCTCACCATGGAGCCTTCGCACAAGGTGCCCACTCTCCAGCACCCTGCTGCCCGCTTCGGTCCTTCCGGTGACAAAAATGAAAAGAAAACTGGGAGTCCTGGCCAACTGACGCGGGTGGGAGGTGACCAGAGCGGGGGTCTCATGGTCTGTCTGATCAGACTGGACGTTAAAGGGCCAGTCAAAAGAAGAGGCCACAAGAAAAGTAAAACGAATCAGAAAGACGAGGCCATGAGGGGCTGACCCCTGTGACCCTTGTGACCCCGTGACCCCCGACTTTCAAAAAGTGAATCAAGTAAACAAGCGCTGATGTCACAGCTGGTCCAGCAGGGGTCACCATCGACACTTCTAGTGACTCAGCATCAACACGCCATCCAACGGGGGTCAAAAGACCCCTTGTTTGTCTGTCCCATGTCACCCCCTTAGCACAAGGGGGCTCCAGCCTTTGGAAGGCGTCACTGAGTTAAACGCTGCACTCTGCCCTTTGATACGCCAAACAAACCAAAAGTTCGGTGAAGCTGACGTCTTCGACCCCCCCCTCCAGTTAGTGCAAATGACGTCGGCCCCCCATGTTGTCCAAACTCACTCTTCACCCAAGTAGCTCAAGAACTTTTTGGTGGACTCGTCACACACGTCCCGCAAACTTCTAAAACCGTCCAGGGGCCTCACGGTGGGACAGGCATAATGGGAGGGCACCCCCCTGAGGACCTCCATGCTCACTGCCCCTTGAGGTGTAGCATCGGCCCAACACGATGGGGTCCACTGCTAGTGTGTCACCTGAGATTGGCGCCACCGCTTCCATAAATCATGAAGAGGAAACTCAAGAACAGGAGAAAAGGACGGTGGTGGGCAGTAGGGGGGTCTGCAATGTGGACTCATGTCAGCCTGCAGGGGGTTAGAAGTCACAAGGGGGTCTTGCACACTCTGAATGGGCGGCAACAGAGAAGGAACAAACGTGCAAATCAACAGTCGTGATAGTGATGGCGGAGTTTGTTGCTGGGACCCCCCGAGTCCCTAAAGTCACATTACGACAATAAGGACGGCTCATCGAATTCCAAGAAGAGTCCAAAGTCAGACATTCGTCTGTCACAACGAGTCGAAGCCATCAGCGGATTAAGTTCTGTGTGGACCACCAGGCACCTTTGCACCGTATAAAGCCCACCTCCTTCTTTAACTCTCTGTCAGCTCCATGGTGGGCATGTGCAGGAAATACTAGACGATGCTTCGGCCCACCCTGCCCTCTGACACCCGTCTGCGGACAAAATCAAATCTGGGAAGAAAAGAAACAGACCTGAGTTTGGAGGGTGGTCTCCTTGTCCACTTTCTCTGCAGACTCCAAACAGGAGGGGTCCCAATGAGCTCTGGATGGAAAAACAAGCGAGTGACGGTCATGTGGGGCGATGACGAAGAGCGCAGGATTGGCGCACAGCTGAGGAGCAAACGCCACATGATGAAGAGCTTGAGTCCACTTTACAAGTGGTGGCTTTCTGGGGGCATCTGCTGTCAACTCCAAATAAGAAATCCTGCTGAGCTGGCAAGTCACTTTAATGACTATGAGGAGGGACACTTCTGTGACAACCAGGAATGAATCCCACAACAAAGAAACCTCCTAAATGACAGCCAATGTCACTTCAGTCCCACAACGTGCTGCTGTGCCAGGCGGTCCGATGACAGGGGCGTCCACCTCTGAGATTAGCCTCGATTTACATGGACACCTGGAGGGCTTCAATACGCGGCATTCACTCATCACACAACGGTGGCCCAGGGACGCCCCAAAGGGACGAGGACACCTGAGCAGAGACCCTTCATGAGTGGCTGGGTGGTCACCTTTGAAAGGGCTTCACAAATCAAAGCACGACCTTCACCTTTAGCAGGGCCAGAGGCCGGTGGTCTCGTCGTTACACCTGGGAGGGCCGCACCACCCTAACGGAATGGGCACAGCCCACTCCTGAACAAACACGAACAATGCCAACTCCAACAAGGCCAGCAGTCTGGGAGCTGAGCAAAGAATGAGTCACCTGAATGAGCCCACCGGGGCGGACGAGTCTCAACGAGTGAACATCCACAGTGTGTGTGTGCGGAGACGGCGGCCACTCAGCTCTGGACATCGACAGCAGACGAGACCCCCGCAGAGGCCATCATTGAAATATGCATCACTCCTCAGGTGGCACTGCACTCTCACACTCACGCACACACACTCACTCACACTCACACACACGCACACTCACACACACGCACACACACACACACACTCACGCTCACACACACACACTCACACACACACACACACACACACACAGTCACACACGCACTCACACACACACACACACACACACACACGCACGCACACCCCACTCACACACACACACACACACACTCACTCACAACACACACACACACACACACACACACACACACACACACACACACACACACACACACACACACACACTCACACTCACACACACACACTCACTCACGCTCACACACACTCACACACACACTCACACACGCTGAGTGGTTTAAATGCTTCACACGAGTCATTAGCGGGTGTAAGGAAGGGCCGTAAGGTGGCACAGTGCAAGTCCTCTCTGTGGAGTAAAATAAATGAAAGCATGAGATGAAGAGAGTGTGTGCGCACTTTACAGAGCAGAGTATATAAATACTAATAATTATAACACCATTACTGCGGTGGGTTGGCACCCTGCCCAGGATTGGTTCCTGCCTAGTGCCCTGTGTTGGCTGGGATTGGCTCCAGCAGACCCCCGTGACCCTGTGTTCGGATTCGGCGGGTTGGAAAATGGATGCATGGATAACACCATTAAAGCTCGAGTGTGTGAGTTTCAATGTGCCAACGTCACGTTCTGCACTGCGTGGTTGAGAGCCAAGGGACTGACGGGTACTAAACGAGGTTTCCCTTTTCTTCTGCTGTGCAGTTCTGTGTCTGCATTTCTCAACATGCAGGACTCTTCCTTTCCCATCAGCACTCATTTCAACGTCCCGTTCTCCTGAATTGCACTCAGTGCTCAGTGACGTCTGTTACACCTGCGACTCAATTGGTTTGCAGCCTGGGACGGGCGGGCGGCGCCGCTGATGACTTTACGACCTGCAAACAGACGGAGACGCCAGGGGACCAGAAACGGCCAAACCAGTTTACAGCTCTTAAAACATCAAAACGGATTAAAGAGTCTGAGCAAATGCATGTACCACATTGACAGCCAGCCAATCAGGTGTGGGCAACAATCATGTGATGCAAAACCCCGCATGTGCCTCGCCTGAGAGTGACGTCACAAGAGGAAAGCAGGACACGCGGGAGCAGCTTCATCTGATCGTCAGCTAAATCAGCGGCACCCGGGGACATTCATCTCTGACGTCTAGTTCTAGAGACTTTATGTACAGTATATATATACAGTATAGTGAGGTTTCTGAATTCTGTTAGGACCCCCCCACCCCAGCAGGATGGCACAACACCTCTGTGGGGGGCTGAATGCCACTGTCCCAGGGCTGCACACACCAATGCTGACGTTTTCTCCCACTGGTGTGGACACAGCTAAAGGGGGGCAGGGGATATGAGGTTTCTGAACTCTTGTAGGACCCCCAACGGGGTGACACACCAAAGCGCGACTGATGCATCTGTGGAGGACTGCTTGTCCATTGCCAAGGCAACCACAGGGTCGCAGCACCGCATCACAATGCCATGGAAACAACTACGAGCCGATCGTGGTGGCGCCTGACGCCGATGGGTGACGCGAGGGACATTATAAATGCAGGGAGCTTGGCTACTGGCCTGGCACCGACGATGCCCGTTGGCTGTGTCTAAATAACTGAGTTCTTTCTGTTTCAAGTTCAATAAAAGCTGCTTCTGCTAAAGGACTGAGACTCGGCCTGGGGTGCGAGACAGGGACTCCCACTTCACAATACATCTCTCCAGACGTAATAAACTCGTAACTTTGTCTTCATACGTATGCAGAGAGACTCAAGTGGTCAAGTGGATATTAAGAGCGCCTGCAGCCATTTGCCCTTCGCTCCAATCTGCGAGGTTTATTAAGGCTGAGGGTGAGAGCTCCGCCCAAACTGTGCATGAAGTAAGGCATTCATTGGCTGACAAATGGCCAATAGCCGAGGACGCTGAGCCCTTGTAGATCATTAGATTCGATTATCTATTAAAGCACATTTAAAACAACAGAGGTTGTGACAATCCCATCATACACAGCGAAAGGCAGAAGAAGACAAGGAGGTCCTAAAAACCTCCATAGAGGATGAAGACCTGATGTGGAAAGGCAAGTCATTCACTCCAAAGCCGTGAAGCAACAACTGGGAAAAGCGCCGTGTCCCCTCGACGTCAGCCAACTGCTAGGAGTCGTCGTCCAGGTGACCTCGGTGCTCTCGTAGGGGTGGAGGGGGTCACAGAGCCAGTGACACGATTTTCAAATCAATCACTGGTAGCCAGTGGAGAGACGCCCACACGGGGGAGACGTGATCCTTCATTAAGAATCTCGCTGATGGCGCCAGCCCCACAAATAAGGAGTTACAACAACCTAACGGAGACGTATAAAGGCATGAGTGACGGTGACCACGTCCTTCTGTGAAAGGAAGCATTTTACTTCAGAGACTTGCCTCAATTTGCCAAACTGGGCTTCACTACCACGGAGATTTGAGCGCCGATGTGGTAGGACCCAAAACAATGAGCTCGGTTTTATTTTCGTTTAACTGTAAGACGTTTTGCGCCCTCCGATATTTAATGTCCTCAAAGCATTTCAACAGCATTTTTACAGATAAAGTGATGTCACCAATAACCCTGAGGTACAGCTGCGTGTCATCACGACGTCACATTTCTAGAAGATGGCCCTCAAGGACAGCAGATAAAGGGGAGCCAGAAGAGAACCTTGAGGGACGCCTTGTGGCTGAGAGGACTTCCCAGACACAGATCTGCCGTTGAGGTAGGACTCGCACCACTTCAATGCACCGCCTTGGATGCCCACTTCATCCTCTGGGCGTTCTAACAGGACTCCATGGTCCACTGGTGTCAACTGAGATCCAGTAAGACTGAGACGGCACAAGTCCAAAGTTCCCAGAACACCATTTGTCACCTTCAGTAAAGCTGAGTCAGTTTTCTAAAGCCTGACTGAAGCACATCACAAGTTGTTCTTCTCCAGAATCCACTTTCTCCATCATAATGGACAGGTATGTGGGATCAAAGGTGGGCTTCTTCAGCAACGGCTCAACAATTACTACACGTTTAAAGGTGTCTGTTGTTAATAACAGCACCCAAAGCTCTGAAAGTGTCTTTAAATTGGCGTGACAATAAGACATCAAGCAGAAGGTTTCATATGCAGGATTATATCAGCTGCGGTGGGCTGGCGCCATGCCCGGGGTTTGTTTCCTGCCTTGCGCCCTGTGTTGGCCGGGATTGGCTCCAGCAGACCCCCGTGACCCTGTAGTTAGGATATAGCGGGTTGGATAATGGATGGATGGATGGATTATATCAGTCAGCTAAGAAGAGTCGCGTAAATTGGCTGTGTGCTGGCATTAGAGGGGCTGGCATCGACCCACAGTGATCAACGCCTAGAAGAGTAATGCCTGGACGAATGGCTTTGGATTTTATTCATAAAATAATTGAGAAACAGCTGACAGGTCTCGGGCACACTCTCAGGGACGCTGCTGGCAGGTGGGTTTATGGTGCCAAGCAGCACCCAGGGTCTTCAGGTGACATTTGCAATTAGACGGGCGATTCTGCTGCTCTCACTGCCTCTTATTAGGACGTCCAGCGAGTTCATAAGAGACCTGCACTTTGTCTTTTGTCCTGCCCGAGCACACAGGTGGCATCACTTAGCCAGGCCTTTACCGGGCTCTCCGTAACTTTAACGGTGCCACCAAATCCAGAGATCGAGAAGCTTAACCACTCACAGAGGGGCTTCTGACACCAGCGGCATGTGACTGTCTAACAGAAGATGTCACAGACTGTGAGCAGCGTGTCAGCCTTTATACTGCGCGAATGGCGCTGTGGTTTAGTGACGCTGATGGGCGGACACAAACAACTGGAAACGATCAGAAATGCCAGCGTCAGGGATCTGCAGGGAGGCCAAGTGTTAGAACTGAAGTGTCCTCCCTGATGTGGGGGGCTTGACGCCACCTGAGTACAATTCAAAGAGGCCACTTTAACCAGGAGTTTTGTTGGACAGCAAACATGAAAGTTCAAATCTCCAGGAATCAGCACAGTGACACCATGAAGGATAAGACCTCCGGGACAAAATCCAGGTGGTCTCTAAACCATGTAGTTAATTTGAAACAGCCGAGCCTCGTCTTCAGTCAAAAGTCAACATTTAAAACGATTCTGAAAAACAGCAGCCAGCCCACCCGCACCTCGACCAGCGACTTCAAACGGAGGGGAGAGAAACGGGGTCTCCAGCAGGAATAGGAAGTTCACGTAAAAAACGTCATTTGGGATCAAAGGTGTGTTGGCTTCATTAAGGCCATCTTCACGGAGCCGTCTGAAGGTCTGTTTGAGTGGTCTTCATCACACGTGGGTATTGTTAGCAAAGTCAACTCCTCCGAAACCCCAGGAGCAGATAAGATGGCAGGAATTTACGGAAGAATATTTGGGCCGCAGAGAAGAAGAAAAAAATGAAATCGCCATTTCCACTTTATTCTCGACATGTTGGCTTTAGTTTGCCATTCCCGTATAGAACATCGCTAAACTTGATCTTAAAATGAATATTTCATTTACTAGATTTTCTCAAACCCCGTTCTAAGTTAATGTCGCACATTAAATGTTTTATATTCGGTGTTCCCGTCCCCGTTCATCGCTACGCGCTTCTTAAACGGACTTCCTCTGCACTCGGGAGGCGCAGGCGGCGATTGGCACACACGACACATTCACTCCATGATATTCCTGCTCTCTGAACATCTACAAGGCCAAGATGAACACTTGATCTCCGATGAAATGCATTAAAACACGTGTGTCACGGTGGCGTGGAGGGGGTTCCTGGTGCCCCCTGGCATGTTTTTCTGGTGGGTTCACTCGGCGTGTTTCGGTTTCCTTTCAGAGTCATGTGGGCAGCGGGGTTCTGTTCTGCCATCTCGCCCCTGCTGCTGGTGTGCGTGTTGCTCGTATTCACCCTGTGATGTGCTGGCGCCCCGTTCAGGATTTGTTACTGCCTGGCGATGCTTGCTGGGATGAACGCAGTCAATGGGCGGCACAATTCAACACGAATAACGAAGATTTCTATAAAGTTCTGAACACTCCATGTTTTAACTTCACAAAGACGTTCATCGTGTGCTGATTATGTGGAGAAGGAAAAAGGAAGGATAGAAACTGCGGGTTTGGTACGTCAGATGGAGACACCGCGCATGCAATAACGAAGCCCCTCAGATGAACATCCATTGAATTCTGTGTTCGTGTCTCCGACCACCAGCTCACAACCGCGTCATTTACACAACTAAACCCATTCATACGCGCAGTTTTGTGGAGCCTCGTCACCCCTGCCATTAAGTTCTCTACGCTGAACGTACACCTGGGGACCCCTTACTGCGAGGGAGCGGCACCACCGTGCATGTTTAATACCTGCTTTAATGTATTTCATCATGAAAATGATATCAAGTGTTCATCTTAGCATTGGAAATGTTCAGAGAGGAGGAACATCACGGAGTGAATGTGCCGATCGCCGCCTGCCGTATGAGGGGCCACACAGGCCATAAATCATATATTTCTGTGTGAACACTATTGGATTATGAATACTGAATATCGGTTTGCATGCATACAATACTGGTGTCATTCATATGAACTATATTGGTTCGTGTCCGTATATTACCCGTTTGTACGTGCATATCACTGGTTTGCTTATAAACTATACTGATTTGCGTGTGTATATCACTGGTTCCAGTACGATTTGTTATTGGTTTGTGAGTGAACTGCATTGGTTTATGCTTGCATGTTATCGGTTTACGTATATATGCACTATATTGGCTTGCGTTCTGTGACGGTCTAACAATGGATTTGCTTCTGCGCTAAATTGGTTTCATGCACGTCTTATACTGGTTTCGTGTGGGTGACCTGACGATTTTGCGCTTGAACTCTATTGGTTGGATGTGAGCACTATATCGGTTATATTGGTTATGCGTGCGCACCCGATCGCAGCTCTCTGTATGAACTCTATTGGTTGTTCACGTGATCGTCAGAGGAAATGGGCGGGGCAAGAAACAGGACCTCAGGGGCCGGTAGAGTCACGGAGTGTGAAGACAAGTGGCTAGGAGACGCATCTGCGTTTAAACGGCACTATTTTTTTTTTTTCCGCACAATACGTTTGCGACAGGACTTGGTGGTAATTATTACAATTTATTACTATT
The DNA here is from genome assembly GCF_016835505.1 of Polypterus senegalus. Taxonomy (NCBI): domain Eukaryota; kingdom Metazoa; phylum Chordata; class Cladistia; order Polypteriformes; family Polypteridae; genus Polypterus; species Polypterus senegalus. The sequence continues at coordinate 23,322 of NW_024385527.1, forward strand.
TACCAGAATCTACTCTTGAGTCTGTAATGAACACCAGGCTGAAGTTAGGTACGTATTCGGCCGTCTTCTTGTTTGCTTCCAGGATCACGTTTGCTCGCACCCAGCCTACTTTTTCACACAACTTTTAAAACCAGTTCTTCATTCTGAAGGCAAATTATTCCACATTTACTAACGCCTTTATCCAACATCCAACATTTAGATACTACTGGTTACATTCGCCCAGTGCCCCCCGCGCCGCACAGACGGGTGAAGTGACTTGTTTCTGGTCACATGGTGTCATTATCAGGACTTGAACCCACGAGCTCAGTTTGAAAGTGCAGTCTTAAACACTGCGCCACAATGCTTCACACCTACAACGTGTGTATTAAGTAGGATAATCTAAACTTGTCCAGGACAGATTCCTTTGTTAAAGTTGAGTTTAACATTTTCAACAGTTCAAGTTTTGGTTGAAAATCTGGAATATTTCTTTTTTCAAATAATGGATCAGTTTGCAGATTAATGTACACGCTGTAGAATATTTTGCCTTGCTGTTAATTCAGAAGAAGAAGAAGCTGATTTGAGAATAAGTAGCTGACTGCACGCTTATACTGGATGTGGCTGGAAGTGAATAAAAAGGCAGCTGAATGCGCACCAAACTTAAAGATAATTACCAGCAAACCCTTTCACAAACATACTGTGACGTGCAAAAGTATTCACTCCCCTTGAAAGTTGTCATAATTTTACGCAAGACAAAATATTTGTACACACATTTATTCATTCCGTATTTTTTCTTCTGCTGTAACAAAACATTTCCAAAGTCAAAATAAACCATTTGATGTAGACATTTAATTTTAAAGAAGAACATCTCCAAAGTTGGCGTTTACATAAGTGTTTAAAGCTCCCCAGGTTTACACCGATGACAAATGAATTACAAAGGTGGCAGACAGGTGACAGTCATGTTGAACATAATGAGGTGCTGCTCTTTCTCTCTGGATATAAAAAGCCCCCTTTGTAGGAGTCGTGGTCTTTGGTGGACAGTCACTAAGAACATGAAGAGAGAGGAGCATTCTGCTGATGTGAGAAACAAAGTTATTGAAATGCACAAGGCAGCAGGAAAGGACTATAAAAATATCAAGAGTCTGATGTCCCATTGCGCACTGCTGGGTCCATCATCAGAAAGTGGAAGGTCCATCACAGCACTGAGACTCTTACTAGAACAGGCCGTCCCTGAAGACTGAACATCAGAGTTAGACATCAACTGGAGAGAGGAGACTAGAAATCCAACCGTCACTCTCAGATGTTTGCAGTGCTTTGTGGCTGAAACTGGAGTGAAGGTGCAGGGGTCCACAATTTCAAGAGCTCTCCATTAAACAGGCCTCTACAGGAGGGTGGCAAGGAAGAAGCCATTCCTTAAGATGGTCCACATAAAAGCACATGTGGCGTTTTTCCAGTTAAGATGTGAGGAGAAGGTTTTATGGTCAAATGAAACCAAAACAGAACTTCTTTCTCAGACTTCAAAGAGGTACAGATTGTGTGGCGTAAAACAAACACTGCCCATGCCACAAGAAACACCAGGCCTACAGAGGAATACGGTGGTGGCAGCATCTTGCCATGGGGATGTTTTTCATGTGCTGGGACTGAGAATCTCGTCAGAGTTGAAAGGACAATAGATGGGCACAAATACCACACAATACTGCAGG